>NC_081569.1:5453369-5534652 GCF_022355385.1 Mustela nigripes
GCTCCTTCTCCGACACCCCGAACTCCTGTGCTCCTCCGCCCCCCCCACGCCCCCCCCCGGGGGCACATTAGTTGGCAGCATGGTTCGCTTAGCCAACTGGATAAGCATTTTTCCCTTCCCCAACTCTGGGCTTTCGTGTCTTCCGCGGTTGCCCTCATTCTCGGGCTGTGAGGAAGTGGCCACAAGGAACCCCGGCTTGTCCCCTGCCAACTTCGTTGCCCTGTCAGAAAAGGGCCTTGTTGTTCATGGTTCTGGCAAGAGTGCCAGGCCTGGTCCCAGGACCACCTCCGAGCCAGGCATGGAGGGCTCAGAGAGGATGAGCCCGGACACCGGTACCCTCTAGAGACAGGCAGGTGGGCGGGGGGAATGGGGGAATGAGACCCACCCCAGCCATATGGTCTCCCCATATGGGGAGAGGAGGGTAGTTCCCAAAGCAAACTTGAGGGGCTGCTTTCTCCCAGAAGTTGGGAGGAGGCTGCTGGGCCAGTAGAAACAGCTGCGGCTCCCTCCAGGGTGTGGGCGGGTGGTGTGGAAGGAAGGAATGCCATTCCAGGGGTCGGACCTGGTGCCCAGCGACCAGAAAGGGCTGGCGGTC
Source organism: Mustela nigripes (assembly GCF_022355385.1). Lineage (NCBI taxonomy): Eukaryota > Metazoa > Chordata > Mammalia > Carnivora > Mustelidae > Mustela > Mustela nigripes. The sequence continues at coordinate 5,453,965 of NC_081569.1, forward strand.
CCCAGGCTGGGGAGCACACCAGGGACCTCTCTCTCTCCCCCCGCAGTCCATCTCGGGTTTCGCACACAGCTGCTTCCAGTACGCCATCCAGAAGAAGTGGCCGCTCTACATGAGCACCAAGAACACCATCCTGAAAGCCTACGACGGGCGCTTCAAGGACATCTTCCGGGAGATCTTTGAGAAGTAATAGCCTCTTGCTTTATTGCTCCCTAAGGATTCCACAGCCTTTCTTGCCTGTCCCCCTAGCCCCCAGCCTACGGGGGTGGGGGCCACTGTCCTGGTGCATTTGGTTCAGCTCTGAGCTTTGGGGGAGAGCCCCAACCTGTCAGCCTCCCGCCCTCTCCGCACAACAGGCCCTTTTGCTCCCAGGCACTACAAGACTGACTTCGACAAGAATAAGATCTGGTATGAGCACCGGCTCATTGATGACATGGTGGCTCAGGTCCTCAAGTCTTCGGGCGGCTTCGTGTGGGCCTGCAAGAACTATGACGGAGATGTGCAGTCGGACATCCTGGCGCAGGGTATGCTGGGAGCGCCATTCCCCGAGGGGGTGGGCTGTTGGTCTTCTCTGGCTGCGGGATTTTTCAGACCCTTTTCATAGAGAACTTCTCTGGCGTGGCGCGCTGGCTCGTTGCAGGATTTCCCATGGACAGCAGGGGGCAGAAACTCTCTGACATCTGAGGGAGGAAGGCTTCCCAAATTAGGTTTGGACTAGTGCATTACAAAGGCTACTGTTAACAGAGAAGAGAGAACAAAGGAATTCAAGTTCTAAAGGGCTAGGTGTGTCAGCTTTGAGGTCGTCCCTGTCCAGAGGCCAGGTGACTGTGGCTCCGGGTTTGGGCTAGGGTTGGCTCTGAGAGAAAAATGGGATTGAGCGCAACCGGCTGCTTTTTGAGGCACAGAGAATTCATTTTGCACAGTCAATCTGTTGGATGCAGAGTATTGGGGAAGGTGGCACAGCCCCAAGCCCTAGAGTGTTTTAGGAGACAAATTGGATTGCAGCAGGAGTGTGAATGAGGCCGTCAGATAGGTAGCGTGAGAACTAGCCCCGTCCTGTTGGGAAGGAGAGCTGGAAAGGCTGTGGGAGTTGACCGCAGGGGAAGTACAAGTACAGTGAGGGAGGAGAAGCAAGGCTACAGGAGATGGGCTGAAGTCTAGCTCCTGATCAGGAGGAAAGTGAACTCCACCCAGGTTGTGATGACAAAGCCGAGGGGCCCGATGTTCTATAAAAACCTTTGGCTTTATTATTTCAGTAAGTGCAGTGGTGATCCTCTCGCTAGAACAATTCCTGTCTAGGACGGAAGGATGAAAAGACAGAGCAGACTAGAGAAAGGCATGAAAGTTACCCTTACGTAATAAGGAATTGGTGAGTGTGAGGGTCCAGTAAACGCGGAGAAGAGACACCCTCCCCCCAGCCAGACATTCTTAGACAACTAATTTCCTTTTCCTTTTTTTTTTTTTTTTTTTTAAAGTTTTTTTTTTTTTTTGACAGAGATCACAAGTAGGCAGAGAGGCAGGCAGAGGGGGAGGAGGAAGCAGGCTCCCTGCTGAGCAGAGAGCCTGATGCGGGGCTTGATCCCAGTTCCCTGAGATCATGACCTGAACCGAAGGCAGAGGTTTAACTCATTGAGCCACCCAGGCGCCCCCACCTCACCTTTTTTTTTTTTTTTTTAAAGATTTTATTTATTGGGGCACTTGGGTGGCTCAGTCATTAAGCCCTGCTCAGTGGAGAGCCTGCTTCTCCCTCTCCCTCTGCTGCTCCCCCAGCTTGTCCTTTCTCTTTCTTGCTGTCTCTGTCCAATAAATAAAATCTTAAAAACGTTTTTTACTAATTTATTTATTTGAGAGAAAGTGAGAGAATACAAGTGGGATGGGGCACAGGGTTGAGCAGAGGGAGAAGCAGGCTCCCCAATAAGCAGAGGGACCGACATGTGGCTCCATCCCAGGACCCCAGGATCATGATCTGAGCCGAAGGCAGACTCCTAACTGACTGAGCCATCCAGGTACCCCTTAGACAACTTGTTTTGTTAAAGAAGTTTTTCACTTTTTTGGGATGCCTGGATTGCTCAGTCAGTTAAGCATCTGCCTTCAGCTCAGGATGTGATCTCTGGGTCCGTGATGGAGTCCTGCATTGTGCTCCCTCCTCAGCAGGGAGTCTGCTTCTCCCTCCGCCTGGTGCTCCCCCTGCTTGTGTGTGCATTCTCGCTAGCTCTCTCTCTGACAAATAAAATTAATAAAAAAAATGTTTTTAATAAGTTTTTGGCATTTACTCTTATTTATTTTTTGACAGACAGAGATCACAAGTAGGCAGAGAGGCAGGCAGAGAGAGAGAGGAGGAAGCAGGCTCCCTGCTGAGCAGAGAGCTGGGTGCGGGGCTTGATCCCATGACCCTGGGACCATGACCTGAGCTGAAGGCAGAGGCTTTAACCCACTGAGCCACCTAGGTGTCCCAATAAAAAAATTTTTTTTCACTTTTTTCTAATTCTTGGGACTTAGAATTCTTATTTTGGTGCCACGGGGTGCTTTTGAACCCCAGGAGACCTTGACCATAGGAACGGTTGACATCTGGATTCGGGGAGATTTGGAAATAAGTCTCCAGTTTAAAGTCACCTAAAAGAGCAGTGGATAAAAGTGATGTTTATGCAGTTGTCTGCTCTGTGCTTGAACGGGCCGTTTGGTTATGAGCCAGGCTGCAGGGGGTGGGGGACGGAACTCTTAGGGTCTGGGGCCCTGGGGGCCACAGGCTCGGGGACACCTGGTGGCGGGGACACAGATGTATGTTCACAGGCTGATGTACACCCCGCTGCCCTGTGCGGGGCTCTGGAGACCCACAACAAGGGTAGACAAGCCCGAAACGGGGGCCTCCTCCCAGGCGCCGTCGGGGGTCCTGAGCTGAGAGGCAGCTCCCAAGCAGGAGGGCAGGTGGGCTCAACCTAGTGGTCTGCGGAGTGGTGTTGGCACTGAAAGGAGGGCCTTTCCCATCCACAGGTTTTGGCTCCCTTGGCCTGATGACGTCTGTGCTGGTCTGCCCGGACGGCAAGACCATCGAGGCCGAGGCTGCTCATGGAACGGTCACCCGCCACTATCGGGAGCACCAGAAAGTGAGTGGGAAGACTGTGGTCGCATGCGCTTCTACCCCAGGGAAGCTGGGGCTGGCTTGTCAGTCTGGGAGCGGGCACCTGCATCCAGGCGGCCCCCTTGTCAGCTGCTTTGGCTCCTGAGCCCCCTGTGACCCCTGCCTCCCCCCACCCAGGGCCGGCCTACCAGCACGAACCCCATTGCCAGCATCTTTGCCTGGACTCGTGGCCTGGAGCACCGGGGGAAGCTGGACGGGAACCAGGACCTCATCAGGTGAGCGGAGCGGGAGGGGGCCTGAGCTGGCCCAGGGTGGGGTCCGGGCCCAGGCTCTGTAAGCTGGGGCCTCACTCTGCCCCACTGCCTGCAGGTTTGCACAGACCCTGGAGAAAGTGTGTGTCCAGACGGTGGAGAGCGGAGCCATGACCAAGGACCTGGCGGGCTGCATCCACGGCCTCAGCAAGTGAGTGGCCTGTGGCAGAGGGTGGGGCTGGCCTTCCCGGACCTCAGGGCTGGGTGGGGAGAAGCCTGAGGCTCCTCTTGGAGGCTGCTTCTGGAATGGGCTTCGCTGCCACGGGCCTAAGGTGAGACAGGTCCACAGTCCTGAGGCCCAGTGAGTTTGTCCCCATCCCTAGTGGCTCGAGCTTTGCCCTCCCCTTCCGGACGAGCGCCTGCGCCAACTCCAGGCTAGGTAGCCTGACAGGCGGCCTGGGTGTGCTGCTCCCTGTGGGCCCGGGAGGGCAGCCCCCCCCCACAAGGTTCCTGAGCCCCAGCTCTGCCCCGGAAGGCCTGGCGGGACCTGTTCCTCACTCGAACCGTGTTCTCTCGGCAGTGTGAAGCTGAATGAGCACTTCCTGAACACCTCCGACTTCCTGGACACCATCAAGAACAACCTGGACAAGGCTCTGGGCCACTAGTCGGGGCTGGGCTGGGCCGAGCTGGCCGCTGAGTGACCGCCGCCCCCCCCCCCCCCCCGCCTTTCTAGGGGACATTTTTTATAAGCAAAATGTTTTTAATATCTTTGTGTTTCGCCTCATGGTGATGTGAGGGAACAGCGTGTTTTACCTCAGCCCATCAGTGTGTTTTGCATACTGTAATTTATATTGCCCTTGGAACACACGGTGCCACATTTAGCTACTAAAACAGCTCTTCACAAAAATCGGCTGCTGTGTTTGTGCCCGGGGGAAGGAGGCCGCCCAGCCCGGGCCCCGGAGACAGAGGGCCTTCAGGGCTGGTAGGTTGTACCCAGGACAGACTGGGACCCTGCAGACCTGTGTCCCGGGCCTCCATCCGTCAAGGGCCACCTGGAGGGGAGGGGACAGGCAGCAGCATGAGCGTCCTGAGTTCCCTCAGAGCTACCTGATGAGCCGCTGGGACTCGGGGCGTGCAGGCCTGTGGGCTCCCTGGAATGACCTCGCACAATCCTGTTACTGTACCCTCCTCTCTCTCTCTGCTTTGGGATTGCCATCACTTCCCGTGAGATTTGGGTTTTTTATTTTGTTGGTTCAAACCTCAACATCTCCAGACCTCTTTCTGTGGCCTTTTCTTGGTCTTCAAAATGGATCCCACACAGCAGCTGCCCCTACGTCCCCTCCACGACTGCCTGGGGCTTGGGGCTCGGACCCGGACTGGAGGGGGGGGGGGCGCGCGCAGTCTAGACCACTGGGTTCCAGACTCAGGTTCATCTTCACTGTTCTTCGGCAAAACCGGAAAGGTAAGATTATCAAGTTGCTGTAAAGCTGGAGAGATCCGTCAGAAGGGCTGGCTTTCATGCAGGGATTGCATTCGACTTGGTGTCTGGTCCCCTTCACTTGCTACAATATATACGTGGCAACCCTAAGTCCATTTCCCCAGTCACGGGGGGACTCTCCTGGCTCCTGACACTGGACAGTTGGGACCTCGGGAGCCTGGATTTTTAGCCCCCGCTCGCTCTGGTGGCCTCCATCTGGTCGAGGGACTACTTACTCCCTTCGCCAATACCACGGAACTTCCCGGGGCTGTAGGAGGAAAGCTGGTGTGCTAGCTCCGCATAGGCCCATCTCCTGGGGCAAAGCGCAAGATTTCCGGCCCTTTCATGCCCGTCACAAGGAGCTGGCAGCCTCCGAGTGCAGTCTGGCATCGTGAGCTGGCTTCGGTCCTGGTGCCCTGTTGGTGGGTCAGGAGGGAAAGTGGCTTTCCTCTGCAGGTGGTGGGAATTCTGGGGCCTGGGCCCTGGGCTCTTGGGGGGCTCTGGGAGCAGCTCCCGGTGGGCACCTGGCGCTTGCAGGTAGCCATCCCCAATGAGGCAAAGGATGGTCTGGGTTTCCTCCGCTCCTTGGAGAGAGATCCCCCTGCTGGGCGGGGTTTGGAAAGCCTTGTTGCGGGTTCCTTGTGGGGGAGGGGTGAGGACCGAGTCCTCAAGAACCAGGGGAAGAAGCACTCACAGTCACCTCGCTAAAGAATATTCATTTATTTATAATTATTGCTAAGTAAACTTCTCTTTTAAACAGGAACATAAAAACACAGTAGGGCTTTGCACAAGTGGAATTTCTAAACAGGTGGTTTGTATACACGTCAAAATAAGTTAGGATGGAATATGTCCAGGAGTTTCCAAGTCACCCAAGAGGCCGCGCCGGTGCCTCTCTTGAAAGGTCGAGGGAGGGGTGAGGACAGGAGCCTTGCCGAGACCACCCCCCAGCTCCGGTGTGTGAGTTGTGCTGTTTCCTTCTCTTCGCTTTGCCCGGGTCCAAGGCACAGGGCAGGGGGGCGTTCAAGTATCGAACCTCGCAGAGGGCCGGTGCTGATGGCCGGGCTGGGGGAGGAAAGGACAGCCCCACCCTGGGGGCAGACCTTCTCCCTTGGGTTTCCATGACCAAGGCCACTGCACTGGCAGGAAAGAGGAGGAGGACGAGGAGGTACAGGGTTCTTTTTGGTACCAGGGGAGAAAGACATTGTGGGAAGAGGTAGTTTGCAGGGGGTGAGGCTTCTGCTCAGCAGGAGAAAATGTCTTCTACAGTGACGGGGTCACTGCCACCTGAGGGTCATCATGGCGGGCATCTGGGGGGCCGGGGGGAGGGCCTCGGGGTTCAGGAGGGGAAAGGCTCCCGTGAGCCCCCAGCTCTCTTGTCTGCTGCCTCTTAGAGGGAGGTTTAGCAGAGAAGGAAGGGGCACTTGGCTGCCTGCTCCCGAGGCCACCTTGTCCTCCCTCAGTCCTGATCACAGCCACCCTGAAGCCTGGCTTGGTCCTTCACTAAGGATACAGCTTTGGGGGCAGCTGCATTTCCGGCTGGTCCTCCCGTCCACCCCGGCTGTTACCCCTCCTTTCCTGGTTTCCCGGCTGAAGCTGGTGGCTTCACCTCCTTTTGCGCCTTTGGGGACAGCCCCGCCTGCCCCTCCCCACCGAGGCCTCGGGAGGGGAGGCGAGCGGGCAGGAGTCCGGGTGCCCTAGCGGTTCCTGAATGTGCTACTTCATGCCCCGGGCGGCCTGTCTTCAGTTCCCGGGGCGGGAGCTGGCCTGGGGACAGAGGCCAGGAGAGCGGGCAAGCGAGGGAGCGAGCCGCCGGCTGAGCAGAACCAAGCGGCTCCCGCCACTGGTGCCACGCGAGTCACTGGCTGGAGGGGCCGGCAGGGAACAAGGCCCTGCCCGGTTCGGCCTCCCGCCTCCTGCCCCGGCCCCAGGCTCCCTGCCGGTGGCCCGGCCCCTCCGCGGCCCCTCCGCGCCTGAGCCCTGCCCCGCCAGCTGCCCGCTCGAGGTTGGGCAGGCACGAAGCACGCACAGCACATGAGGGAGCTTCCGTTTGGAAAAAGAAAATGATCTCCATCAGAAAAGAATAGGCTACACAGAAGTGGAAAGGAAAACAAAATAAATTACCTTCAAAATACCCCATTTGCTCAAAAAAAAATTTTTTTTTTTCTCTATGGTCTTCATTTTCTTTTTAACTAAGTGGCTCTTCTTGGGAACCTGTTGACTCTTGGCTGTCCTGCTTCCTCAACACGGATACTTGTCAATAATACAGCACCCCAGCCACCCCCAAGGTGGTCCTGGGCCGCCTCTGAGGACAGCCCCTCTCGGTCCCCTGCCCCTCATTTGAGGGGCCTCCGTCTGCTTAGCAAGTGCCCAGCCAAAGGCACGTCCCTGCTCTACTCAATGTCGGGGGACCCTGGTGCAGTGACCCGTTCAGCAAGGAACTGGATGACAACTGCTGCAATCTACTTTAGGGACACCCACTTTCAAACTGCTGGAAGGTGGGGGCCTTCGGGGGGTTGGCTGGGGAGGACACCGGCTGGGGGCTGGGCTATACCCCGCCTTCCTGAGGCCAGGACCGGGCTGCATGCATGCCTGGCTCCGGAGAGTGTGGGAGGCACCAGGAGGTAGAAGGCAGGGGGTCCTGCCTGGCTGTTGACGAATGGGGTGGGGAAGGGGGCTCTGGGGCCCTGAGCGGTTCCCAGCCCAGGGCCTGGTGGGGGAATGGGGGGGGGGGGGGGCGGGCAGTGCTGACCAGCACAGGAGCTCAGACATCCCTAGAGGCAGGAGTTGGTGGGGAAAGGAAACAAGGCCAGGCTCAAGTTCTGTCTTCCTCCAGTGCCAGGACCCCTGAGGAGCTTTCAGGAGGCCCCGCCCACACCGCTGCCCCAGCTCTGTGGGGCCTGGACAGACCTGAGGACCTGGGCCCTAGTGTCTTGGCCCCATATGGCCCCCGCCAGCATTTTTCCCGCTCTCCCACAGCAGCAGGCCAGGGCGACCCAGAGCTGGGCCCCCTGTGTTCTCCTTCCTTCCCCAGATGCCTGGGGCCTGTGCCTGGGTCACAGCTGAGGCCAGTACAGTCTCCATTTGGTCTACAAGTCCCTAGTGGTGCAAACGACTCGGTGGGAGGGAAGGAGGGCTTAGGACCGTGGGGCAGTAGCTTCTCCGCTGCAGGAGGGGTGGCCCCCGCAGCACGTGGGTCTCCCCCCACATCCCCCGCCCTCCCCGCCCCCTCTGGATGGCCCAGCTTGTGCTATAGCACGTTGTAGTAGGCCATCTCCTTCATGGCCTGTTCGGTGAGGACGCTGGCCTCGGCGCTGCTATCCACACCGGCGTAGGCGTAGGCGTTCTCGAAGTCCTCCATCTCCTGCTGGCTGTCGAGCTCGGAGGGGTCAGTGCCCGTCAGCTCCATCATGGGGTCTGCAAGACAGGGGCACAGTTAGGCCCAGAGGCCGCCTCCCGGGAAGAGCCAGTCACTTCTACACGGACGCCGAGGGCCTTTGTCAAGAAAGGGCTTCCTAGTCATTGCTTCCAGAGGATTCTCCACGGCTTCTCTTCCTTCCTGTGCCAGGAAGCCCCAGGCTTCTCAGATGTGTCACCAGACCTGAGCGCTGAAGGTGGGGAGGGGGGCTTGGGGAAGGGGGAGCGGTGCAGGCTTGGCCTTGAACTCTCGTTTGCCCTCCTATGCATCCTCTGCAGTGTTTTGCATTGATCCCCTTGGCCACATGAAAGCCTGCGGCTCTACATCATGTTTATACACCCATTTAGCCCCTACTGCATACCTGGAACTTTCCAAACACTGTATCCTGACCACGCACAGCAATCCCATGGAGGAGGCCAAAAGGAAGTTCAGAGAGGTTAATCAACTTGCCAAAGGGCACCCAGCTGTTGTTTTGATCCACTCTGCTGCTCTGCCTCAAATGGCCAGAAGGAGCCCTTTCTAACCTCTGGCTTCCTACCAGCCTTAGTGCTTTAAACCAGCTCTGCCCAGTGGTCTCCCTGGGCCTTACTCTTCAAGGACAAACACCCAAGGTAGGTCAACAGAGATGCACGAGGCAAAAACTCGAAGAGGCCTCTTGTAATTTAGTCAATTTGAAATCTTACTATAAAGTTCTTAGCGTCAGAACAAAAGCCAGATGGAAAGCTCCACAGGGTGGCCCGGGGCTGCCTTCCATCAGAGGGAGGGAGGGAAGCCCGGGGTATGATCTGGGGACCCTGGGAAGCTGGCTGGCAAGGACTGTGGCTGAGTCCCAGTGCACCTAGGAGAAGTGATGTGTTTTGGGGACAAACAGACCCCGGTCAAGGGGGTGGCCCTAACAAGTCTAAGGCAGGGTTTTGGCACTATTAACATTTGGGGCCAGAATTCTTTGCTGCGGGGGGCACTAGGATGTGCATGGTATGATGGCTAGCAGTTTCCCTGGTCTCATCCAGATGCTGGTAGCATCACTGCAGGGACAGCAACCAAAAATGTCTCTACACTTTGCCAAATGTCTCCAGGGGGCAAACTCACCCCCAGCTGAGAACCAGTGGTCTAAGGGCAATTCTGTCCCTTGTCAACGAGTGGTTCAGGAATGAATTCAGGCCAGTGAATCATGAGGAGAGGCCTGCTTGTAAATTTTTTGAGTTCACACAATTCTCATCAGTTTCACAGAGCAAAGGGAAGAGTCTCTTACTTTCCTACTGGTTGTGCAAAAGGAAAGAAGGGCAATGGCAGCCATCTTGTGACCATGAGGAAAATCAGAGCTAATCAGAGCTAATGCTGTGAACAGACACAGGGAACCTCATCCTGGTGTCATTGTTGAGGGGCTCAATCAGCCAACTCTGAAGACGGCTGGGATTTCGAGTTCTTTGTGAATCTACTTCATTATTGCTTACGTCAGTCTGAGTGTGGCAGGTCTACTAGGCATGCCCAGAGCATCTGACCCACCATGAGTCTTCCTGACTTTATAAAACAGGGTCAGCGGTTTGAAATCTTGAAGACACTAGGCTGTGTCTTCCTGAAAATCCTAGTGCCATACCATCATATAATGCATTTGATTAAACATTAAAAACAAGCTAATAGCATACCACTTTTTACAAGGACATTGATCCATCTCCCAAATTAGAGTTCCAGTTTATTAGATGGTTCCTTCTAGAATATACACTGCCTTTCTCCTGCATCAGTGTGAAGCCCGATGTGAGAGACAGGCTGGCTTGGGTCCCAGCCATTCCAGTGCCAATCACTCCTGTACTGCCTGTCATCTGGAGAAGTCAGGAAGAAAACAGTCCTATGCATCCCTGTTACTGACCTCAGACAGAAAGAGTGTGTGCCTCCACCATTCCCTGGGGACAACGTGTGCAGGGACAGCTGTTTCCAAAAGGACAAATTCTGCTCCGGTCCCTCCTGGTTGGGTTTGGTACATGGCGGGTCTGCCAGACTGTGGCTAGTCAGACCCTAGTACACACAGAATTATCTAAAGTGCTTTAAAGTGCTGATCCCAGGCCATATGCCAGATCACTTACTTCGGACTCTCTGGAGTTGGGACTCAGGCATCAGCATTTTAAAAATTCCCCAGGTGCTTCCGATGCACGGCCAAGTTAGAGAATCAGACCTTTAGAGTCCAGATCAAAGGTTCTCCAAGTGAGGTCCTTCATTGGCAGCTTTGGTATATCCCCTGAGAACTTGCTGGAAATGCAAATTCTGCAACCCTATCCCAGACCTACAGATTCAGATGCTCCGGGGGTGGAGCCCTGCCATTTGTTTTAACAGATTTCCAGGTGATTCCAATGCAAACCAAAGTTCAGGCCTCTAAAACTCTACGGTGTGACAGATTGCCCTGGGGTCTTTTTTGAAATGCAGATTCTGATTCGGCAGGTGTGAGGGAGGGCTGAGTCTGCAGTTCCAGCAACATCCCAGGCCATGCTGATACTGTTGGTTCTCATACCACATTCTGAGTTGGAAGGGGCTGCACAGAGCACGTCTGTGCAGCTAATGGGGTTGCATCCTTGCTCACAAGAATAGAAAACTGAGGGCATCCGTTTCTGCCAGAAAACCCAGGCCACTCCCTGGTTAGCTGCTGCAAAACCAAGTTAGGGTGCCCGCAGCCATACCCAACCTCTGACTGACTGCCTGCGAGTAATGTCATCCAGGCAGGTTAACTCACCCGTATTGTTCCCTGCTATGTGGTCTGAGAAGGCATGCCGGACAGTCAGCTAGCTCCAGACCACCCAGGGAGCCTTTCCAAAGTGCTATCAGCTCTTTCTTCCAGTAGAATCTCTAAAGTCCCTTCTCCCCTCAATAAGGCCAGAGAGACTAATGTTCTTCCACAACTGATGAATGTGGAGGGCACAGGCTGTCGCTCACACTTAGGGATGTCACAACACCAGCCTATGAAACAGCTACGGACTGCAGAGGTGAGGCTCCTCCTCTAAGTGCGTGGCCTACATGGTCTTTGGCAAGCACCATGAAAAGTGTGATGGATTGTGGTCACACTTTTTGCCTTGGCTGCTGGGAAGCTCAGAGCTCTCCCTGGGGCTGTCCACACACCCTCCTGTAGATGGGACTGGGACCTCACCCAGCTTCCCTCATCTCTCTGGCTGCCCTATCCCCTTTTGTTATTTCCTTTCCCAGCCAAGCGTTTCTTTTAAATGTCAATGTCACAGTTATACAAATGTCTGTCCTCCCCCCATGCCTAGGTGTTGTGATCCTCCATGAGTACCTAACTTCTCTGTCCTTCAGCTTCTGCATCTCTAAGATGGGTATGATTAGCAGAGCCAACCTCCCCATGTGGAGTCCCTGAGTTAATAAAGGCCTGGCACACAGTCAGCACTCAATCAATAGTGGTTAGTATTTTTATTTATCATAGTTTACGTGAGCCCGCTGAAGTCCTCTGAAGCATACATACACGCCCCATCGCCAGCACCACCTTCCAGGGCGCCTCCCGGCCAGCCCGCAGCCCAGCCCAGTGAGGTCTCAGGCCTGGCCAGCCTTCCCCAGCCCCTGATTGGACAGGAGGCTCCCGAGTGAGCTGTGATGGGACCGCTCCGGCACCGCCCACTGTGCGTGGCCCACCCACCTTGGCTGTCCAGGCCGATGTCCATAACACCGTGCTTGACCTTCATGTGCCGGCTCAGGTTGCCCTTGAGGTTAAACTTGCTGGAGCAGTAGGGGCACTTGAAGGGCTTGCTGCCCGCGTGCAGATGCATGTGACCCAGCAGGTTGTACATGCGGTTGAAGGACTTGCCACACACCTGCAACACGCCGACTGGGCATCAGGAGCCTTCCGGGGGGGGGGGGGGGCGCCCCCCCCCCCACCCCCAGCCTGCTCCCACCTCCCTGCGGGGGCTTGAATCCCATTCGCTATGGACAGTGCTCACTCTGTCCTTTCCTAGGTGACCAACCCTAGAGGCCTGAGAGTCATAGAACCAAGGTCACTGCTCTACTCTACCTGAGCCAGAGTTACCAGAAACCCAGGGCTGGGGTCTCCAGCCACACTGAGTCCCATGCCTGGGGTTCTTCCCTCTGGCTGTGCCAGGACCTTCATCCCCTCCCCACCTTCCAAAAAAATACCACCTCAACAGCATATAGGCTCTGAACGCCATGACCCACGGTGACCCACCCCTGCAACCCTGAGCCTCGGCATTTTCACCCCAAACTGGGCTCCCCCTGCTTGGTCAGCTCTGGGCAGGTCCCAGCTGCCGCCATCATGCCCACCCAGGGCCACCCTTGGGGATGTCCTGCCCAGGGACGCTGACAGCCCCATACCTTGCATTTGAATGGCTTCACAGGCGAGTGTACAATCATGTGGGTCTTGAGGGTCTGCTTCTGCACGAAGGTCTTGAAGCAGATGTGGCACTGGTAGGGCCGGACGCTGGTGTGGATCAGCATGTGTCGCTTCATGTTTGCCTGCAGGGTGAACTCCCGGCCGCACACCTCACACTTGAACTCCTTCACGCCCTGGAGGGGGTGGGGGTGGGGGTAGAGATGATGGTCAGGCCACACGATGGGCACAGCCTCTGGAAGAGTGTGGGTGTGTGCAGGGGTAGGGGCACAATGTCTGAGTGTGTGCACGGCTTCCAGAAACCGACTTCCTGGGGGTGTTCTGGATGGGTCCCACTCGTGGAAAGCCACTGGGAGAATGTCAGGACAGGGCCACCATCTCCAGAAAGCCTTCCGGTTCCTACCCACACACCTGCTGTCTCCTGCCCACCTGGGCAGGTATACCTCTAGGTCTGCCCCAAGGCAAATGTGTATACTCGTTCATTCGTTCATCCAGGAACCATCTACTGGGAAGCATCATGCCAGGCATCTGGGATCTGTGGTCAAGGAGACAGCCACAGCTTGGTGGACTGTCCTCAGGTCAAGGGCACATGTATGTGTTTTTCCTCTTAGTGTTCTGTCTCAGCGGTCCTTCTGGCTCATGGACCCCCCTTGACAATCTGATGGAAAGTATGGACACTAAGGAAAAAATGACACTTCAGGGGCACCTGGGTGTCTCAGTCAGTTAAGCGTCTGCCCTCAGCTTGGGTTGTGATCCTGGGGTCCTGGGATTGAGCCCCGCTTTGGGCTCCCTTCTCAGCGGGAAGCCTGCTTCTCCCTCTCCTAAGCCTCTGCTTGTGGTCCCTCTCTCACTGTGTCTCTCTCTGTCAAATAAATAAAATCTTTAAAAAAAAAAAAAAAAGAAAGAAAGAAAAATGACACTTTCGTCTGAATGCAGAGTTCTCAAACCTCTGGAGCCCATCTAGTTTACCCCTTGAGAGTTTCCCAAGCTTCCCTGGTGATAAGAACCAACCGCCTTGTTGCTCACGCAGTCTCTGGAAGATTCCTCCCTGGAGGGGCCGGGCCCAGGAATCTTTGGTCTCAACAGGTTGCTGAGATGATTCTTATCATTGAAGTAGTTTGGGACACCTGCCCCGGGAGACAATGCTTCCAGTGGCAAAGCCTCTGGTTTGACTGTAACAGGCTTGTCCACGGTCTGGAGGGGACCCCAGAATGGGACAGGGTGTTGTGGGCACAGGAGGTCCGACGTATTGTTGGGGGGAATAAAGTCAGGACAAATGCGGGGACCTGATCTCTCTGCTGAGCCAGTCACACAGTAGACCCCCAGTGGGACAGACATGTGTTTGGGGTCACAGCTGCTGTCCAGACTGCGTACGTGAGTTTTGTATTACAAGGTGGCAGCGCCTCTGTCTACCTCCTTCAGCAGACGGGGCTGTGTGTCCTGTATCTGGACTCGGGGGACACACTGAAGATGTGTCTGACCACCAGGGGGCCCCACCTCCGGGCGCTGACTCCCTAAGTACATATATGCACGCACTGTGCAAATCCAGACTGACGACAGGCATGTTTTCCATCTTGCCGGCCTCTGATTTTTGTTCTCAGATTTTCTTCACGGTATTATTTCTCTTTTAACACTTTGCAGACTTATGGGGCTTTTTAGTAGAGAAGAAAAATGGCACAGAGAGGGTCCATGTGCTTATGGCTCCCACCACCGCCCCCTGCAGACATGAAGTCAGTCAGTCGTCTGGTTTCACTCGATACACGGTCCCACTTTTATGGCCGAGCCTGGACTCAGCTTCAGAATCCTTCTTAACATCACACTCTGGGCAGCTGTACCCTACTGACTGGGGAGCAGCGGCCAAAGCCTACAAGTCATCTCTGCTCTAGAGGAAGATAGTCCCCAGGTGGGGAAGGAGGGAGTCACCCCCAACCCCACCACTCGCTGCAGCGTCCACTGGGAGAGGTGAGGACGCAGGCTGGACCCCGAGTGGCCTACAGCTGCCATTATGGAACAAGGGAGCTCTTGCACGTTGAACTGCAAAACGTGAAGTTGGTTGGATTCAGGGTGGAGACGATGGTGTAAGCTGAGGGCCGAGTGAGGCTGTGGGACCCAAAAGGCCTCATTCCATCAGCCTGGACAGAAGGCCCTCTCGGAAGGGGTGACAGTGGCTGAAAGGCAGGGTGGCTTGTGGGGAGGAAGAGAATGGTGGGGGACAGTGGGTCAAAGTAATGTCTCGAGGACACAGTGGACAAGGCCAGTGTGCTCCATCTTTCATCCCTACAAATCGCTCTGCCTGGTTTGTGTCCTTTACCATAACAGATATTTTTCCTTCTTTCGGTTCCCTTTTAAAATGAAATATATTTAAGCTTTTTCCTAAAGGGAAACCACAGGTTTGGACACAGTTCGGTAATTACAAGGAGCAAAGAAAACCTCCACTTCTGACCGTCTCGTCCACTGCCCTGTGGCCTCCGCCCTCTGGGAGGGCTGGCTGCTTCGGAGGTTCTCCAACTGGGTTCCCCAGGGCCTGCTGGGGCTTCTCCAACATTTTATTCAAAAACTTCAAAAATTAAGTTTTACTGTTAAAAAAAAAAAAGCCCTGAGTTTCAACTGTATTTTTTTTCTAATACGACTCCGAAAGAATATGTAATTATAAACATGACAGGTTCATCTGCCTCCCGTCTCTATAGCTCCCTAAGGGATCTGAAGCAGGACTTTGGGGAGCACTGGACAAGGCCTGCAGGAGGAGAGGAAAGAGCCTCAGGCCTGGGGCCAGGCCCCTTGGGGGGAAGGAGAGGTGCTGGGGAGGATGTGGGGGGGAGGAGCAGAGGCGCCAGGGCAGCCCCCAGGGAGGGCCGGCAGCTAGGTCCCCTCCCCCAACAGCCCCAGGAGGGCAAGTGGCTAGAGCCCCCCTCCCCCCTGGCAACCCTCCCCCCCAGTGCAGGTGGCTTGGTACCCCCCCACAAGTCCCCCTACCTTGTGGGTGAGGGAGTGCTGCTTCAGGTGGTGGATCTGGCTGAACTCCATGCCGCACTCCGTGCACACGAAGGGCCGCACGTTCTGGTGCTTGAGCATGTGGTTCTGCAGCTGGCTGCGGTAGTGGAAGGACTTGTCGCACTCGAGGCACTGGTACAGGGTGGGGCCCTGGTGGGAGGCCAGGTGGCGCTTGAGCTGCGTCAGTGTGGAGAAGTCCAGGCCGCACTCCACGCAGACGTGGCAGCGGCCGCTCTCATGCTTCACCTCGTGCGCCTTGAGCTCGCTGGGGTAGGCGAAGCCGCGGCCGCAGAAGTGGCAGCTGTAGGGCTTGACCTCCGAGTGCAGCAGCATGTGGCGCTTGAGGTGGCTGGTCTGCGTGAAGGCCTTCTGGCACACCTGGCACTTGTGGGGCCGGGTGCCCTGGTGTGTCAGCAGGTGCGTCTGCAGGTGGCTGGGCTGCTTGAAGAGCTTGCTGCAGTGCGGGCACGAGTGCGGCTTGATGCCGTTGTGGCCCAGGATGTGCGTCACCAGGTTGTACTTGGACGTGTAGGACTTCTCGCACATGCGGCACTGCCAGCGCTTCTGCCGGTCGCCCGCCTCCACCAGGTAGGAGTCGTCGATCTGCACGTTGATGTCCAGCCGGTCCAGCTGCGCCTTCTTGTGGCGCTCCACTGTGGAGCCGGCCGCGTCCGCCTCGAACTCGCTGGCCTCCTGCCACACGAAGCCCTGCTCTGGCTTCACGGGCTCCGGCGACTCCAGGGCGGGGGCCTCGGGGTCGCCCAGTGGGGCCAGGTGGGGCGCCTCGAAGCTACACTCGGAGGACGGCAGGGGCTCCGGCCCGGGCAGCGCCACGCCGGGCTCTGGGAAGCCATCCCGGGCCGGGTCGGGGAAGTGGGGGTCGTAGGCGGTGGCATCCAGCTCTGGCCGCGGGGCTCGGGGCAGGTGGCGCAGTGTCCGGGGCTTGCGGCTGAAGGCGCTCAGGTCGATCATCTTGACAGCGCTGCTCTGCACCAGGGCCTCGCCACCGCCGCCGGCCACCTCGGCAGGGGCCTCGGGAGGGCCCACATCCTTGTCGTCACCGGGCACGGACACCTCGTAGACCTCCTGCTCCTCCTCTTCCTCCACCTTCTCAAACTTGACCTTGGGCACCAGCCGTACAGGTGGCCGCGTCTTCCGCCGGGTGTGCTTCTCAAAGGCGGCCTCCACCTCCAGCACCTCCTCTTCCACCGGCTCCTCCAAGGCCCTCCCGTTGCAGGCCAGCTGGTAGACGTCGGGGCCGGGGGGCCCGGGCTCCCCCATGGCCGTCCCGGACAGCTCGGGCCCCAGGTCCGGGTAGAAGGCTTCGGCGCTTATGGTGGCTCCGAAGAGCTCATTTTCCGAGACCAGGCCCAGCACGGCAGCCTGAGCCAAGGACAGCACCACCACGGCATCCGTCTGTGTCCCTGAGTCCATGAAGCCCTCCATCCCGTGGCGGCTGGCTAGGAGGGCATCGCTGCAGGAGGAGAAGGGAGCGTCAACACAGCCGGCTCCAGGCTGCACACAAAACAGATACACACACACACACACACACACACACACACACACACACGTTCAGCAGAGACTTGGCTAATTTGGGCTGTGTCTGTCCCTGGTGTGTTTCTCCCGCTGTCTTGGGAACAGGACACCCTTGTCATCATGGGGACGCCCTCTGTGGATCTGCCCATCATCTCCATCTCCCTGTGGGATCCCAGATAAGCTGTGCCCCCTCGCCGGCCTCAGTCTTCCCACCTGTTAACAGGAAGGTAGCATTTCCACAGTGGTTCTCAAACTATGTTCCCCAGAACGTCCTTCCAGAGAGTTCCTCCAAAAAGCTGATTTGAAATTGTAAAAAAATAAAGATTCGTCTCTTTCAAAAATCGATTTTAGAGAACCCATTTCCTCAAACGTAATATACGCCTTCCCCCAGGACATTTTGTAGCCCCACTGGCTTTGTTCCCCAAGGTAATGAATTTTACACAGACCTTGAGACCATACAGTGAGGCGTTAAACAACCATGACCATCAGTAAGGGCTTGACCATATGAATGAGCTGTTGTGGTTTTTAGTTTTTATTTTTTTAAATGTGTTTTCATTATTACTACATATATATAAAGATTATTTACTCATTTATTGGAGAAAGAGAGAGAGAGAAGTGGGCGGCAGAGCAGAGGGAGAGGGAGAAGCAGGCTCCCCACTGAGCAGGGAGCCTGATGCGGGACTTGATCCCAGGACCCCGAGATCATGACCTGAGCCGAAAGCAGACACTTAACTGAGCCACCCAGGCACCCCGTTTTGGTTTTTTAAAAAAAAATATCAATACAGATAGAGATCTATCTCTATCTATATTGAGGTGGGGGGAAAGAAAACAAATATATGGCAAAAATAAGGTAACACAAAAATAAATCAGGTGCCAAGGTCGATCTCAGGGTTACCACCTATCTATGAAGCCTGATGCTCCACGACTGTGTCTCTCTAACAGGTGATTGTTCTGGATTAGCGAAGTATTACACATTTAGATATCTAAATTTATGCCGATTAAAAGTAGGCCTTTCCTCTGCTTTGTACACTGGCGTTCCATGTAAAATGTGATCTGACGCAAGTCCCCATGATGGTTAACGCCAACGTTTGAGAGCACTGTCTGAAATAAAGACCAAGAGTCGACCCTCAGGTTCGCAGGCACGCGCTCTGACCTGATCGGTTCTTCTAAAAAAGCCAATGCTCTCACCTGTCGGGGTCCAAACCCTGGTGCACGGGCTCCCTGCCTTCCTGGGGGCGCAGTCTGGGTAACGGGCCTTTGCACACGGCTCCTCCCACCAGCCTCCCAGGCTTCCCTCAAATTCCACCTGTTCCTGGGACTCCCTGGCCCTCCCTCGGGCCCAGGCACCCTCTCCAGGCCTCCCCAGGACTGCTGTGTGTGCCCCGGATGTGGGAGGGCCTCCTCCCTGGCCTGGGACACTCAGCCTGACTGCAAGGCCCACCCCCACTCGGCGCAGTCCCATCATAAGTGCTCCATAGGGAGGGGAAAGATTATTGCTGGGGTGGCTCCTGGCTGCCCGGCCAGCTCTGGTCCCAGGGTCAGGGTCAGGGGCATGGCGGGCTTCAGCCCTTCCTCAGGAAACTGGCTCTGGGCCTCCTGCCTCCCTCCCCCCCACAGGCCAATGGAGCTTCCCCTTCCTGAAGCTGGCTAAAAATAAAACACCCCAGACAGGAATTTAGCTTCCTTGAAATGGACACTAAAGATTAAACTATTAATCTTAAAGTCAGGCTCTCGTGGGAGGGTCAGGTGGAACGGAACCTGACGCGGGCTCAGGGTCCATCCGGAACAGGCCGGAAGGGCTAAACCTCATTCAGCCCTGCCCCAATGCCCCACTGCATGGAATGGGGGTGGGCAGCTTGGCCCCAAGTCTGAGCTCTGTCACTTACAAGGGACTAAGAAAGGTCACTTCAAAGTCTCTTCTGCACCTCAGTTTCTCCATCTAAAACATGGCGATGGGGGGCGCCTGGGTGGCTCAGTGGGTTAAAGCCTCTGCCTTCGGCTCAGGTCATGATCCCAGGGTCCTCGGATTGAGCCTCGAGTAGGGCTCTCAGCTCAGCAGGGAGCCTGCTTCCCCCCCGCCCCCGCCTGCCCCTCTGCCTAATTGTGATCTCTGCCTGTTAAATAAATAAGTAAAATCTTAAAAAACAACAACAACAAAAAACATGGCGATGGAAAGACCTACCCACGGAAGGATCGTGAGAGCCCAGAGGTCGTAACTAGATGAAGGGGATTTGTTAATTATCAAGCCCTCACCAAATGCAAACAATTAAACTTATTTATTCGCCCAGATCCCGGAAGAAGAGCTTCCTGATGAAGGCCATAGAGCAGAGAGACGTCTCCCTCCCGGGGCCCCCAATTCAGCAAAGGTTGGGGTGCTTCTGGGATGAGAACCCATTCATTTCTTTGTGCCACAAACGCTTGCTAATAAAATCCCTGCTCCGGGTCCAGCCCTGTGCTCGGAGATGCGAGCTGGGGGAGTCAGTGGGTGAATCCTTAGAGACCGCTGTGCCCACCACGCCCATCCTGTGGGGCAGCATCGTCGCCTCCCCGCACCCCCCCCCCCCCCACCGGTCACCAGTCTGACACAGCACCCAGGAGCAGCCCTTATGCTGACTGTGGGTTTGAGCAAAGAACCCGCTCAGCACTTTTTCTAGACTCCTGTGAAGTCAGGGCCAGGGAGGGAGCCACTGACCGCCAGCAGTGGAACCAGTGCTGGGGACTTGGCCCTGGGTCTGGAGTTCAAAACCGGATTTTGCCCTTTCCTTGCTCAGGCACATCCCACAGCCTCCCCAGCCTGCTTCTTCTTGGGTGTGGCGGGGGAGCAGCGTCTCCTCTCCTCGTGGGGTGGGTGAAGAGAAGAGGATGGCAGTATGGATGCTCGTTCCCTTTCTGCGCTCCTCTCTGTGGCCCCAAAGCCGGCACCCTCCCCTCCTGGCGACCTCGAGGGAACATGTGCGAAGAAACCATCAGGCCTCTGGCAGCCGATGGGGCGTGGGAGCACAGGTGGTCCCCCGTGGGGCGGGGCATCCTCCAGCTTATTGTCCCTGCTAGGAGTGCCCTTTAAGAAGAGTGCAAGGGACCACTCCTAAGGATCACACCAGCCTCTGACCCAGCAGGCGTCCCCTGCCTCTGGGAGCAGGCAGGCTGAGTCAATGTTTCTGTGACAGGAGCCTCGGCCTGGGTGTAAAAGGCGACCTGCCCGGGTTTCTCGCTCGAGAGGAGCTTGTGCCCATGCGGGGAAGAGCACACAGGTGCCAGCAACTAACCCTGAATATGGGCAGAAGAGCTAACTTCCCATTAACTGAGTGCTCACCAGGTCCCAGGGGAGCCATTCAATCCTGAAACAAGCCCCTGGGGGGTGGGGCGAGATGCACTCCACGAAGCCCAGGAACCCAGGGCCTCAGTCACAGGCTCAAGTGTCCCCTCAGTCACAGCAGAGCTGGGCCGTGCAGGCCCGGGGGCCCTCCGGTCTGGCCCCATCAGGGCCCCAGGCCTCCAGCTCTGTGCCTTTAATCTGTGCGACCTGGTAGGTCGTGTCACGGCTCTGAGCCTGGCCTTAGCTCCCAGGCGATGCTCGGTCACCCCCAGGTTCCGAGGAGCCAGCAGGTGCTCAGATGGGGGGGCCCAGGTGACCTCCAATTGGGAGGCCTCCGAGCTGTCCCTGCCCAGCTGGTCCGGGGACCCCTCTAGCACACCTCTACTCGGACTGCACTTCTTGCTGGAACCCTGCACCAGCCCGTGCCTGCGTGGCCCGTCAGATCCCTGTGCTTCCACTTGGCTGAGCAGAACACCGCCCCCCCCAACCCATCAGTGCATGTTCAGTGGGGCGACAGGGTCGGCTGAGTGCGCGCCTGCGTCTGCATGTACGTTTCAGAGGGGCCCTGTTTGCTGAGACAGAGGCTCAGAGAAAGAAACAGAGGGAATCTAATTTACCTGCATTGTGCATGCGAGCTCTGTCTACCAGACACAGAAACGAGGAGTGCAAAGCTGGGGACTCTGCAAACCAGTGTCCCTATTTCTCTCTTCTGGGTCCTCTTTTGGGCACCCCCCCCTCCACTGGCTACAGCCCTTCTGTTTTATGCCCTAGCTCGACACTGCCCAGGCCTGGAGGAGAGCCTGCCAGGTGTGCACCACCTGTGGGCCAGGTGCTCCCTCTTCACGGTCCCCCTTGTGGCCTCCCCTCTCAGGACAAGGCCAGCCCACCCCCCCCCCCCCAATTTATATGGCGCTCAGAATAAAAGCTCACCACGGTGACCCCAAGAAAGGGGAGCTCAGACCTTCCTGGGCTCTCTTCTGGGCAGGCTGCAGCTCAGCCTCCTGCCGGGGCACCCTGGGTTCCCAGCGTGGACAGAAAGGACATGGCAAAGGCAGGAAAAGAGAGGAGATAGAATAGCTGGTTGGTGGTAGCTTAAACACTGGGACGGGGGGTGGGGTGGATGAGAGGCCATGGAGGGGGCAAGGAAGAAGCAGGGGAGAAGGGAAGAGGGGAGAGAGAGGGAGGGGTGGGGAGCTGTAGAGGCAGAGGAAGGGGAGGGAAGGAGGAGCAGCCCTACCTCCCCGGGCCAGGCACCACCCAGGCCAGCCCCCTGGGGAGGGCCCCAAGCCTCACCCTGAGGCCCAGCAGGAGGCCTGGACAGCGACCCCGGCCCCCAGAGCGCTGTCACTTCACCTGCTGCTGTACTATAAGGGTTCCTGTCAACACCAACATTCTCGTCAAATGCGTTAAGGGTGACTTGCTGTGTGACCCTGGACGAGTCACCTGACCACACAAGGTCTTGGTTTCTTTGTTTGTAAAAAGGGCACACGCGGTTTCTCGGAACACTGAGGGCAGGTTAATCCTTGGCCTACCTGCCTGTCCCCCAGGGTCCCCTCTGCAAGATGGGGCAGCACTTGTTACCCACCCCCATTGTTCTAGAAGGTGCCTTTCCTGTCAGTGAGAGCCCCTTCACGCATCCCCACTCTGAGAGCCCGAGAGGTCTGGGGAGCTGGGGGCGGCCAGTGTCCCTAGAACACAGATGGCAGGGCAGAGCTTGGGAGGAAGGCACCGGAGCCTGGTCTGCCTCAGGGCCCCCGGGAAGGAAGTGACCAGCAGGTTATTCCTTGACTAAATTCTACCACCAGGACATCTCAAAAACCAACTGACAGCACAGGATCCCCCTTTGGGATGTCCCCATGCACCCGTGATCCACTCACTTCGATGACTACCCTGAGGGTCTAGAGGTGCCCCCACCTGTGCCCACACACAGGCTGCAGGGGGCTCCAGGCTTGTGCTGGAAGGCAGGTTTGGCCCTCGGCCCCTTCATCTTGGCCTTGAGGCACCAGGTGGCTGAGACGCTATGTCTCCAGTCCGGCAACTGAATCACTAACTCAGCCAGAGCTCCTGGGTACCCACTAGGGGCTGGTACTGGTCTTGGTTGTAGGGATACAGCAGAGAGCACTCAAGCAGCTGCCCGGAGTGAACTCAGTTACAGTGGAGGCACCAGGATCTGGCGGGGTAGGGGAGGGCATGGGGAACGGTGTGTGTGTGTGTGTGTGTGTGTGTGCGCGCGCGCGCCCCCGCGTGCGCCTTACTGGGGTGGGGTAGGGGCAGGGCTGAGGCCCCAGGGCCCAGTGGAGACAGTTCAGGGCCCCATAGGGAGCAGAGAATGGTCTCACATCTTGGTCTGGCATTTGCACCCTTTGGAATGTGATTCAGCCTCCCCTTTCTGCCCCCATCACCAGCTGCGGGGGTGGGGGGTGTGCGCATGTGCACGGGTGTGGGCCGCTGGGCCCTCTGCCCCTGGATGTGGAGGGGACAGGTAGCTGAGCCCAGGGAAGGAAAAAGGTGGTTACAGGTATGACCCCGCCTGTGAGCACTCCTGGACTTCAACTTGTAGCAAAACTGCCGTCTGTGTCCTCGGCTGTCTTCCTCACTGCAGACTTCAAGGTAAATCCCCAGAAAGGAAGAGGAAGCAAAAGCCAGGGCTGGAGTCTTGTGCAAACCTCGGGGCTCCTTGCCACAGTCTCACTTCTGCCAGCCCGGGGCCTTCACTGGATGCAGCAGCCTAAGGCCCCAGCTGAGGGCACGGGTGGGGGTGGGGCGCAGCAGCCAAGGGGGAAGTGTGGGAGTCTCTGTCTGCCTCAGCTTCCCCTTTTCTCTAGGGACAGATTTGCTGAGCCTGCCTCTAGGAGTTGGGGTGGCTGGGCCACCAGCACATGTCACCAACCCACAAACCACACAAGGGCCTGATGTACACGTACACTGTGTTCAGACACTTCTTGCTACACCTGATCCTCCCAAGCCTTCCTGACTGCAGTGTGTGTGTTCACATGTACACACACATACATGCCTGTCTCCGACCTCAGGGCCTTTGCACAGGCTGACTCCTCTGCCAAGCCCGAGTGAATAACCCCTCATCCTTTAGGGTTCAGCGCAGGCACTGCCTCCAAGGAAGCATTCCTTAGCCTGAGGGCAGGGCGAGGGCCTCTTCTACAGCCTGAGGCCCTCAGGTTAATATTCCTGTAGACTTGGCTGGGCCGTGGCGCCCGCTGTTTGCTCAAACACTAATCTACATGTTGCTGTGAACGCTTCTGTGGATGTGATTAACATCTACAATCAGCTGACCCGAAGTAAAGCAGACTGCCCTCCTTAATGTTGGCAGCTCTTATCCAATCAGTGGTAAGCCTCCAGAGAACAGCCGAGGTTTCCCAGAGAAGAAGGGATTCTGCCTGAAGACCGAATCATGGAAATCCTGCCCGCGTTGCCAGCCTGCTCTGCAGATTTCGGACTTGCCAGCCCCCACAATTGGGTGAGCCAATTCCTTAAAATAAATCTCGCTCTCTCTTTGTATATATATATATATATATCCTACTGGTGCTGCTTCTCTGGAGAACTTGGTACAATCACGCTGATTCATGACTGTATGTTTACGATCATCTCGCCAGCAGCCGGCCCACCCAGAGGACAGGGACTGGAGGGGAGCAGAGGGGGTCCGCCACGGAGTGTCCTGGGAGAGAGGCACCAAGCTAGGGGAAGGGGGAGGCAAAAGCGGACAGCCACTGGGTAAGGTCCCCTCCTCCAGGACGCTGTGACGCCTGCACCCAAGGAAACAAGGGATGGAGTCCCTGTGGTGAGAGGCACAACCTTGGGCTCCCTGTATTTGTGTGACCTCGCAAACTGTCCCGAGGGCAGACATCCTGGCTTCACAGGGTCCAAAGGCCTCAATTGATTAAGAGGACCAGCACCTGGGCCTGGAATCTTCTGAGATATTTTCTTTTTATTTATTTTATTTTATTTATTTATTTTTAGTAATCTCTACACCCAACGCGGGGGCTCGAACTCATGACCCCGAGATCCAGTGTCGCACGCTCTTCCGACTGAGCCAACCAGACGCCCCTGGGCATCCTAGCGTTCCAAAAGTTCCCCAGCTGATCCTGATTCTCCCAGTTAATTAGTTAAGATCTGGCGAGCACCCTCGCAGTGACCTGGCCTCGAGGGTGAATTAGGAGTATCCTACTTTATTAATAGGTGGAATTTAAGAAACAAAACAAAGGGAAAAAAAAAAGCAAAGGGAAAAAAAAGAGAGACACAAACCAAGAAAGAGGTAACTCTAGTGAAAACACTGCTGCTGACCCGAGGGGAGGAGAGGGGCGTGGGGGAAGCAGGTGCTGGGGATTCAGAAGCGCACAGGTGATAGCACAGGGTGACTATGGAAATGCTGAGTCACTATCGTGCACACCTGAAACTAACGTAACCCCATGTTAGGTGACTGAGATTCAAAAGGAGAACCTACCTTCTTGAGGCTGTAACAGCTCACCCCACATGGGCTCCTTCCTCTCCCTCCCCTAAGGGCAGCTGCCCCGCTCCCAGTGCGGGGTCACCCCACACAGGCGGTACCCATGGGAGCTGGACCCAGATCCTGGCCTGCTCCTCCCCATGCCCCAAATGGACTCGGGCCAGACGGGCTCCTCTCTGGAAACCTGGCTATGCATCAGGCCTCACGCCCTCAACCACAGGGATGTCCGAGGAATTCACCCAGGCACGCCGTGAGACGGAGTCAGGCCAGGTCAAGAATGGGCAGAGCTGAGCGAGCCTGAGGCATGGGGAGTGGGAGGGGAGGGCTGGGGGCTGTGCCTGGGTCTCTGAGGAGCAGGGCCCTGGCCAGAGGTGGACTGAGGCACCTTCGGGAGAGCCTGGGGAGCCCCGTACCCTGGATGGGCCCGACCCCTGCTTTTGAGATGGGTCGGGCCCCTTGTCCTGAGATGGGTCGGGAGGGTCTCTGATCCTTATAGAAATGAGCCTGACTAAAAATGACCCAGGCATCTGAGGCAGAAATTAGGGGAGCAAATGTCACGCCGCCTGTAGAGATGCGGGTGTGGGAATGATGCGGTGTCTCTGATCTGAAGTCACCAGGCCCCCAGAAGCTGTGGGCCCCCAGCCTCCCACCTGACGCCCCACAGGCTCCCTGGGCAGATGCGTCTGTTTCTTCACCACAAAGGAAGAAAGCTCGGTTCTGCCACAGCGGGACAGTGGCCCTGCTGAAGGGCCTCGGCGCGCACACTGTCGCCGTGTTCCCTCAAGGCTGGCCTTGGAATCTTCATCGGCAGGGCTGGAAGGAACTCTGTGGACCCTCCTGTCCACCAGTATCAAAAATTTGGAGATGTGGGAAGCCAAGGCCCCGAGCCCTCCCCCCACCTCAAAGAGGAACCTGAGAGCTCTTGATTCTGGCTACATTTCTGTCCAACCATGTCAATAAACATGGTGGTCACTCCACACTCAGCCTCCCCCTGGGGTGTCTGTTTCCACGGTCTGAGGCCCTCGAGGGCGGGCACGGTGGGCACGGTGGGCTCTGGCAGCAATGGAGTCAACTAACCTGCAGGAAGGGTCCTGAGCTCTCGAGAGTTGGCCCTCACAGCTGGTCCTTGGCCTCCAATGCTAGAACAGTCCTAGCTCCCCACGCTGCTCAGGGTGTCAAGTGCGCCCTGTTCCCGCGGTCAAGTGCAAACACCTCCACCAAGGACTTAGAGGAACTTGCGTGATTGGTTTCTGCCCATGTGACAGCTTCGGGGCGTGCTGCTCGATCCCTGACTTATCACCCCAGAAACGTGGGCTTTTTTCATCTTTAACAGACCTGCCCGCACACAGCCTTTTCATACGCTGTTCCCCCTGAATGGAATGTTCTTCCTCATCTTTTGCCTTTCTAGGGGGCTGCCCTTCCTCAGGAAGCTGTCCCTGACTCTCCCCATGACCCCCAGTCAGGCCTGACTCCCCCACGTTCTAAGAAGCTAGGCATGTAATACTTTCCCTTCCTGGACCTTATTAAAAGTCATAATGCTGTATCTCTTTATGTAACTCTTGGCTTGCTGGCTGGCCCTGCGGTTAGCTTACCCTGACAAGGCCAGAGCAAAGAGCATGTCTGTGTGCTCCCCCCCGCCCCCACCCCCGTGCCTTCCCAGCAAAGTGTGCACCCAGAACGAAGGCCTTCCTTTTGCAAAGACCCATATTCAAGTGCAAAGAAAAAAAAAAAGCCCTTTGCTGAGCCCCAGGTAGAACCAGCTCCTCCCCTGAGCCTAGACTTCCGCTCCTTGAACTCCACGACCAGCGCCAGTTCCCAGGAGAAGGGACAGCAGGCCTCGTGTTTCCAGAAAACTCCATGTCTTTCCTCCAGTTCCAGAAGCAAAAAGCACATCTGCTCTCCAGACAACGACCCCGTGCTGGACCCAAAGATCACCAGCTTCATGTCACAGGGAAAAACAAACAAAACTTGGGCTTACAAGTTCATGGGACAAAGATAAGAATCACAGATGGTGGAACGACAGGGCATTTTATTGGGCTTGAACTCCGTCGGGCCCTGTGATGAGCACACACAATCTCTCGGCTTCCGGGAAGCCCTCTGGGGACCGGAGGACCATTTCTGTTGTGCGGTTGTGGAAACGGAGGCTTGGAGAGAGGCAGCCCCTGTCGGGGGGGGTGGTGGGGAAGGAGGGACTGTGTGCAGCTGACTCCAGCTGGGTCTCCCTAGGACCCGGGCCAGTTCTGGGCAGGGATGAGCTGTCCAGTTGCATCTTCTACTCCTGCTGACCTCAGTTTCCCTGCCAGGGCTGGAGTCAGCCGTGGGAGCCCCTCATGGCTTCCCTTCTTCCTCACCAAGCCCCGCCCTCGCGGGGACCTCAGCCTTCTCCATCCTGTCTTCCTCTCCCTCCATTCCTCCCCTCCTTCCGTTTCCGTGGCAACCCCATCCTCTGCTCTGCCGCTTGGTCCCGCGCTCCCATCTCCTCTTTCCTCTTTCATCTCTCCCCTCCGCGCGGGGTATGGTCCACCTACCCCTCTGTCCTTTGCTTCCGGTCTCTCACTCCCTTTTGCTGTGCTTTTTATCTCCTTCAATGTTCTCTTGTCATCTCAGGGCGACATTTATTTATCTCTTGCTTAAGATAAAAGAAAAAGGAGGGAAGGAAGGAAAAGAAACCCCCGTTTCGCCAGCCCGGCTTCTCCAGAACCTAGAGACACAGATGCAGAGTCACCCCAGAAGGGGCCCCCTGCCCGCCACCCTGCAGGCTCCCACGGACCTCACCTGTAGAGGGGAGGAGGCAGATGCATGGCGGGGAGGATACCTGGGAGGTGTCTGGGTGAGGGCTCACTGGAGCAGGCACTCCAGGGGCCTGCACCCTGCTCTCCTAAGCTGGGGGAGACGCCGGAGGTCCCCTGAGGATGCAGCAAGGGCAGGAACTAGAGCGTGGGATGAGCCACGTCCGGAATCCCTCCTCCGGGGAGCCCACGGAAGCCCACGCGCACACGGCCCTGCGCCGCCGGCCCCAGCCCCACGTGCGGGATGCCCAATCTACCAGGCGACGTACATTCCCGCTCCAGACGGGATGGCGGATCCGTTCCTTCCTCAAGATTCACTCTTCACCAAAATCCTAACCTGTCTCCGAGAAGAAGACACGTCCCCTCTGCTAACCAGCTCTGTATCTCCCCACTCTAAGGCAGACAGAAGGTGGTCGGCCCATTTCCCTCCAGCCATCATCTACCGAGCTTCTGTGACGGGCTGGGCACGTGATGCGGGCCATCCCATGGAGACAAGCATCTTAATTTTCATTTCACAGATGGGCAGACTGAGGCTTGGAAAAGCGGTCACTTGTCCACATCACGCCGTCAGTAAGAGGTGAAGGTGGGCTTTGCACTGGTTACAACCATGTTCTTCCCCAGTTAGGTCCCTTCTGCCTGAGTCCCCAGGAGGGGAGGGTCAGCCCCCCCCCCCACCCCGCTCCGGCCCAGCCAACCGCATCCCCCCAACCCTGCCTGCTGCATTTCTGTGTTCAATCTAGAGTGATCAGAAATGACAAGAGAAACAAAGAGATTTACCACGGAAAGACAAGGAAGCCGATTATCGCCGTGGCCCCAGCGTCTCAAAGTGACAGAGAGGATAGATAGCTCGGTGGAAAATGGTATTACTCTCCTCCAAGACCAAAGTCACCTGGGGAAGAAAGAGCCTGTGGATCTTTGGGTGCCCCACAGGCCTGTGAGCCTCTGTGGACGCTGTGACCCGTTGCTGGGCCAGGGTCTCGGGCCTGGTATTCGTTCCCTAAGTCCCGGGACTCAAAGGCTCTGCTGGAAGGGCTTCTGGCCCGCCCTGTTGGGTGCAGCTGGCAAGGCCTGGCCACAGGAGACAGCACGTCCCGGGCTGAGGCCTGCTGAGCCCACAGAGGCACGAATGACACAACAGCTCTGCTTCTCCCCCAAGAGGCAGGTTTAGCGCCTCAGGAAGCAAGGTCGGGAGCAAGGTCGGGGAGGAAGAGACAGGAAGCAGCAAAAAGGGATGGGTGAGTAGGGATGGACAGCCCCTGGCTCTGCAGATGAACCGAGTGAAGGAGGGAACCTGGCCTTCAGGCTGGCAGGCTCGGCCTGCCCCCGGTCTCTGCCACTTATGAGCTGTGTGATCTTGAGCAATTTCCTCAACCTCCCTGGGACTTGGTTTTCCCATCTGTAAAATGGGAGGAGGGATATGGCTAGGCCCTGCCTTAAAGCTCCTCCTTCAGGTCAGGCTTGTAGCTGATGAGATCATGTCTGGGAGGCATGGGAGCCTCACAACAGGACCCACTTCACAGCGGAGTCCAGTGACCTGCCCTGAAGCCACCAGATCACCAGAAAAAGGCGGAGTTTAAGTTTCCTTCTTGGCCAGTACTTTTAAGGGCGAGGAGATCAGGGAGCTCGAATCTGGTAACAATGCTGGAGCGTAGTAAGGACTAGGTTTCTAGGAGCTCACGTTTGTCTTCTTCCCATCACCATCCACTCTGCTGGGCCAGGCTGGTGCGGGCTGTTGGTGGGACCCCAAGATCCCCACTCTCAGGGGCCTCACAGTTTGGTTAGAAGGCCAAGACTAAGAACCACGGAGCAGAAGAGCAGACTGGAAATGAGCCTGCAATTGTGGGGGTGCCACAAAAGGACAAAGTAACGTTACCCCCCACCATTTCAGCCCTGGGGGGGGGGTCAAGAACATTCTTCCTTGTCATGTGGCACTTCGGGAGGCCACGGAGGCTCGGGCTGCAGAGTCGGCCGTTGGTGTGAGCCTGTCTCTTCTGCAACAGGGGACCGAGGTTCCCCTTTTCCAGAGCTGTCAGGAGGTTTCCCGGAGCCCACTAAACCCAGCGAGTATGATCCCTGCGGCTCTGTATACGGACGTCGGGCAGAGGGGCAGGGAAGCCTCGAGATGGGGGAGGCTGGCTAGGAAGCCCCCCATCCCCAGAGATGCAGGACGGAAGAGGGTCTGTCCGGCTGGAGGCAGAGGGTGGACAAGGGACAGTAAGGAGAACAGAAGAGCCGCGGGCGGAGAGGGTGCTGGGGGATGAGGGTGGAGGAGGGCAGCCCGGGCCCAGAGCCCTCCCCTTCTTCCCCTCCACCACTGCCGGTGTGAGTCAGCCCCCAGCAAGGCTGTCTCCCGATGCCCAGGCCGTAATCAACATTTATTTTGCACACCCACACACCCAACTCGAGAACGGATTTATGCCAGGAGAGGAGTAGAAAATGCCTCTCATTCACGGAAAGCCTCCATGTAGCTCCCGGGGGGTGGGGAGGGACAGCTGGCCCAACATTTCGGCTGACAGCGTACACAGGC
Organism: Mustela nigripes; assembly: GCF_022355385.1. Classification (NCBI taxonomy): domain Eukaryota; kingdom Metazoa; phylum Chordata; class Mammalia; order Carnivora; family Mustelidae; genus Mustela; species Mustela nigripes. The sequence goes on from NC_081569.1 coordinate 5,484,141, forward strand.
AGACGTCATACACGCACGCCGGCCACCCGGGCCGGAATCAGCGGCGAGCGGGAGCCTCGTGCAAATCCATCCATTCTTAGTCACCTTCATGCAGCGAGGGACGGGACCCACGCAAGGGGCGGGAGCTGGCGTGCACACGCACACTCGCGGACCCCGCAGGCTGGCCGGGGAGGAATGCATGTGGGGGCGGAGGGAAGCCACCTGCGACTGTGCGAGAGGCGGGCAGGGTGGGTGGGCTGGGCATCCCAGTGCGGGTGGTGGCTGCTGAGTCTGCCCAGTCCTGGCCGTGAACTCGGTGGGCCACGGCAGGCCTCATCTGCAGGCTGGAGGAGAGGTGAGGGGAGTCCGGGAAGGTAGGGGGTCCTGGGAGGGAGAGCCAGGAGGGGCCCTGGAGGGCAGGTCCCCAGCAGGGAGGTGGATCCGCAGACCCAGAGAAGTGCTGCTCGAGTGGCCCACTCAGCCCAGAGCGCTATCTGGTTCCCTATTCAGTCTAGATCACAAAGGATGATACTCAGGGGCTCCAGAGGCCTCAGCTGCAGAGCCATGAGCTCTGGGTCGTGGATCCCCAGGCACAAAACTTCAAATGCATGTGGTCCCGGGACCCAAGGGCCAAAACGACTTTAGTGGAGGTGACAATCAGAAAACAAAACTTCAAATGCATGTGGTCCCGGGACCCAAGGGCCAAAACGACTTCAGTGGAGGTGACAATCATAACATGAATAGCTATCTGGCCTTCAGCAGGGGTGACTGTGGTCCCGCTTGAAGGCTTCCTCCCCACCATCCCGCGGGATGTGGAATCAGCCGGGCCACTGCCTGCCTGGTTGAATGGCCTTAGGTGATTCGCTTCACCTCGCAGAGCCTCAGTTTGCTCAACTGTAAAATGGGGATAAGCTGCCCGCCCTACAGAAGGGTAGAGAAGACTAAACAGGATCATGGGGTGAAAGTACCCAGCATGCGGGCTGGCGTTTGGTAAATGGCGTTTTTTTTTTGGCTTCACCACTACAATATTTGTGCACCCACGATGTGTGTCACCTAGAATATCTGGCATGTCTTTTATACTACGAAAAATACGCTCTCACCACTCCCATGAATGAGCATGACCACGTGGGAAAAGCATCTCCTATCGTGAAGGAGAGAAAGCAGCCAAATCAGGGACATGGACAGAGAGGCTGGGAATGAACCTGACCTTATGCAAGGTTCCAGTTTCGTTCTCAGCTCACAAAGGAGCTCCTGGCTTGTCTGGGGACTTGGCATTCCCGACCCCAGGGCTTGTGGGCCGTGAGGGTCCCTCGGGCCCAGGGCCCAGAGCGGAGCCCTCGAAGAGTCAGGAAGGCCTCTCCCCACCAGACGTGGAAGCCCTCTTCACAGGTGCCAGACATCGTCTTTTCAGAAACATTACAACCCGGGGCGCTTGGGTGGCTCAGTGAGTTAAAGCTCTGCCTTCGGCTCAGGTCATGGTCCCAAGGTCCTGGGATCGAGCCCTGCTCCGGGCTCTCTGCTCAGCATCCCTGCCTACCTGTGATCTCTATCAAATAAATAAATAGAAATCTTAAAAAAAAAAAGAAATATAACAACCCATCAAGGCAGCCCCAAAGACCAAATTCCTAAACAAATCCCAAAGCCCAACTCTCCTCCCGCAAATAGTTGATTTCTGGGACCCCTGGGCACCTGCTCAGTCTCTCAGAGCTGGGATGGCCCACCGTCAGCAAACAATCCTGATGGTCACAATGTGAAGGGAAGACGCTGAGAATGAGACCACCCCCCCCCGAACCCGGATTCCCTGGAAGGAAAATGCCCACGAAGCTTCTTATGAGAAAACCACTCTCAGGGACACACACACAGGTCAGGGGACAAGGGTCACTCTCTTCCCTGCACCGCAGCACAGGCCTGCCTCCGGGAGGCTGGGCAGAGCCCCTCCTCCAAACACCCCCCAAGCTGGGTGCCAAGTGCAGGATGAACACAGGCTCTTCCGGGACTTGGGAGAGCCAGGCCGCGCTGGGGAGGGAACCCGCTGGGGCGTGCACAGCCCTCCAGGGCACCCTGCCCGGGATCATCTCTGCTGGGGGCCAATCTGGCCTCCCTCCGGGCAGCCCCGGGTGTGGGCAGGGCCCATCCCTGCTCTACACACCAGGGATGAGGGTTCCGGCTGTCCTGGGAGCTACAATGCTGGCCTGTGCCAGCCCGAAGGGCACCACCTGACCTAGTACTGACCACTGTCTGTGTGGTTGGTACTGGTCCCATCACCCCGTGTCCTACACATAAGGAAACTGAGACACGGAAAGATTCAGAACAGCAGGGCTTGATCTCACCACCCCGAGATCATGACCTGAGCCGAAATGAAGACTGGGACACTTAACCTCTTGGGCCACCCAGGTGCCCCAGGCAGATGGCATTTAGAAACTTCTAGGGGAACGTGAAATTGCTAGGACATCCGGGCAGGGTTGGTAAGGTGTTGGTCTGTAAGGATTACAGAGAAGAGTGGCTTTAAAAGTAGAAGCGCTGGTTTAGAGCCCAAACTGGTTTCCGAAGGCCTAAGTTCAGTCCTGCCCCTGTTCACGCCCAGAGGTGTGACTATTTCTCTCTCCCAAAGTGCGGTGGCATGGACAGTCCCAGCCTCACACGCTGAAAAATGGAAAAGAGCCCACAGAAGAACCTGGCACCACTGCCGGCTGCTATTATTAGCACTCGGCACCCTGCTGGGGCCGTAGCATCCCTTGATGCCAGTCCTCAAAGGGGGGCTGACCCCCGGCTCCTCTGCAGCCCTGGTGGCCAGGGCCCAGGAAACACGCCTGCCTCTCAAAAACCTTTCCACAGACGCAGACCCTCATTCCTCTGCCGGGAGCTGCTCCCTGTTCATCTCCAGGCCGGGGTGGCTGTGGGCGCCTTCCCAGAGTGAGGAGATGTTCCGGCCCAAACCGGAAAAACCTGCCGGCCACCCACACCCCTAACACTTGCAACCTCCAGTTTTGCCAGCAGGTGTCCTGAGAGGCAGGTGGGGCCAGGAAGAGCAGTGGTGGCCTTCTGGCCGGGCGCCTGTCTCCGATCTCTCCAGCAGGGACGACACCAGCTTCCCAGGCTGCTCCATCCTTCCCTGAGGTCCAGATCCCAGACTTCGCCGGGTAGCCCCATTCCCTGCTACCTTAACCCATAGTCCACTTCGTCCAGCTCCCCAGATCCAGAGTGAGGACACAGTCCATGCTCCAGGCATGCTTCCTGAACAAATCACCTTTTGGGGTGTTGGGGGAGGGGTGGTGGTTCAGATCTACCTCCCCGATGCTCTTCCTCCACCTGGACCCCGGTGGCCACAGGTGAGCCGCTCTCTGTCCCTACCTGTCCTGCTGTCTGGCTTGGTCACTAGCTGTTCCTGCCCGGGCCACCCTCCATGTCTGGTGCTGACCTGTCCTTCTACCTTCCTCCACAGACATGGCTGGAACCTTGTCCCAGTCTCCTTTGAGGAGGAGGCAGCCCCTCTCCTTCAACACCTGGTGCCCTCAAGGCATAGGGGTATGGGGCTTTCCATCCTACCTTGCACTCAGATTTGTGCTGTGCTAGAACCATCCCACACCCATTCACACCTCAGCAAATATTTACGAAGCCCCTGCCCTGGGCCAGCGGGCCTGGGTGTGGCAGAGGAGGGAGACACAGAGCTTGCCCTGGGCCTCCCCTTGGGCCTTGGGGCTTATGCCAGCATGCTCATTCCACATCACCTGGGTCCCTCACACCCCAGGGCTCCCCGTATCTCCGCAGGTCACCTAGACATTCCTCCTGGGCTCTCAGGAGGGGCAGAGGGTCTCCCAGACCGGCAGCCTGAAGCCAGCCCTCCATGGGCAAGAAATGGACCCCCAGCCCTGGCCACTCTCTCCCGCAGGCCTGCCTCCCCCACACTCCTCAGGTAACCCACTCACAGGCCGTCCCTCTTGGGCCTCAGGCTCGAGGCCTTCACCACACCCCGGCTGCAGCCTCTGGAGGTGCCTGATTTCTTGCCTTCTTGCTACTCCCTGAGCAGGGGGTCAGGCCCCATGTCCTCCACCGCCGCTTGCACCCCTATTCTCTGTCCCCTCTACCGGTCATCCAAGGCGAGTGCTTCTAAACGCAGAGGCTTTGATCTGGGCCTCCCCCCTGATCTGGAGGCAGCCCTGCCATGTTCTCCAGGCTCCAGGCCACTCACGGCTTCCCTCCATCTCTGTTCCTTCCTCCCGGTGGGCTCTGCTGTCCTGTCTTACCGGGGCTTCCTCAGACTCTCCCCTCTGTGCTGATGTCACTAGATGGAAGCCTCTGGTCCTCACCCCGCACTTCCTAGGCATCAAACCTCTGCCAACCATCCCTCTGAACTCCATAGAGGGTTCGCCTCCCAGCAGCCATTGGCCCCTCTCAGCATCCTCCTCTGGGCTGTTCCAGGTTTTCAGTCCCCTCTGTGGGACTCCAGGGCCAGGTGATGCGGGACCTGCTGCCCCCAGGGGATGGGGGTCACATGCCACACAACCGAGGCAGTGCGTGCGGACCCGGCCTTCTCGTGCTCAGCCCACGTACCGGATCCCTTAAAGGAAAGCCAAGTTCTCACAGAGGAGAGTGTTTTGGGTGGGTGGGGGGGTCTGCATCACGTGGGACCTTGACCCTCACATCAAAGTCCCCCCTAGGGCCAGGCAGAGATGGAGCTGGTCCCCAGGGCCACCTCTGACTCCTGCAGGCGGCAGGACTGGCCCTTCCCGGCAAGAACGGTCGGCCTGTGCGCAGCTCCCTCTGGTCTAGCGAAGCCCCTTTCCAAACCCCCTTCCCCTCTCAAAGTGGGAGCCTAGAGGAAACCATGTCCCACACGGCGGGCTTTTTTTTTTTTTTTTCTTTTTCTTCTTTTTTTTCTTTTTACACATTTAGAGCAACGGAGGAAAAGGAACACATTCACATTCTCCCCTGCTCAAATAAACCGACTTCTCTGTTCGTTCCATCCCTTGAAAACAGAAGCACTATTCAAAAAGAAAAAGAAAAAAGAAGAAAGAAAGAGGCAGAAAGAACTGAATAGAAGAGGAAGAAGGGGGGAAGGAGAGCGGGAGGAGTGTGGTCCCCGAGGGAGCCGGGCAGGGCTCGGCATGAAAGGCAGAGCGTGGAGGGAAGGACAGCAGAGACACAAAGCGGGAGGGAAAGACGGAGCTTTGAAAGGAAGAGTGTGCTGTGTGAATACGGGGCAGGGGAGGGGGGGCGCTTGAAAAGGAGCAGCCGAGGCGGTGACCCCCTCATTCACCCTCGTGCCAATCGCGGTGACAATGCAGACCCTTCCCTTCATTTTTTCCTTCTCCCCTTTCTGGGGGAGAAAGGGAGGCAGGGAGAGGCGGAGAACTGCAAGTTAATTCCTAAAAATACCAAAAATAAATTCAGTTCCATCGAAGAAGCATCAAAGGACGGCTTGAAAGGCGTCCCCCCCCGCCCCCCCACGAAACTCACTACACCCGCGAGAGCGGGGCTCCCTCTCGGGGAGCGGGGGCGCAGGTCCTCGGCCTGCTGCTTGATTTCAGGGTCCTGGGTGAGCCAAGGCGGGGAGGGCCTCAGGGTGCGACGCCGTCGGGGAGGCCTGGTCCCCGTGGGCGGCTTGGCCCTTGTGGTTGTCCTGCTCCGGCTGAGAGCTGAGGGCCCAGGAGGGAGGGCCCAGGAGGAGGGTCTGAGCGGGGAGGCTGAGCTGGGCGGGCAAGCCTAGCGGGAGGCACATGGTACTTGTGGAGTGAATGACACTCCAGTGGCTCTGGGAATGGCGGGGGGGTGTCCTCTGCAGGGACTCGGGCTAGGAGGGTGAGATGTGGTGTGGGATCACTGTGCTTACAGGGGAGGGGCCTCTGTGGCATCAGCACTTTCCTGAGTTAGCCAGGATCCAAAGACTGTGGGATATGTGGGTGCACCAAGGACCCCACGTCCCTCATTCCTCCCTGCAGTCAGATGTCGGTCAGGACCCAGTATCTCCCGTGTGCTCAGCCCAGTGCTAGGCTCTGGGTAACACAGCACATAGGCCCCTGCCTACCCGCACACAGCCCTCCGTCCAGTGACCGGAGTGGCTCCCAAGACGTCCCTCTGAGATCCCGGGTGAAAGTCCCCAGTCCCCCTGTCTTTGTCTTTCCTGGTCTCACCCTCCTTGTCTTTCAATACTCAGTGAGTCATGGCAAAACCCGAAATGGGGTCACCTTTATGCAGAGGTTCCTTTTTCCTTCTGATCACCCAGACGCCGGATAATGAGAAATGCCTGGGAACAGAGAGGCCGGGTGCAGGAAGACTGATTGGTTTATTGATTGATTGATTGAGCGAGTCTCCCCCTCGCTCCTCTATTGAGCAATCAGTCTGTGCCGAGCTCAGTGGCGTGGGCTGGGATTTGAAAGTGACAAGGACCAATAGGAGGCCCCCCGACACGCTCGAGGCCAATCTAGTGGGGGGTGGGGGTGGGGTGCGCCATCGTGCTGGGAAAGGAAGCCCTGCCTTTGCTAGCTTCATCTGGGAAGGGCTGTTAAGTTGGAACGGGCCCAGAAAGGCCTCCAAACTCAACAAGGACGCCGAGAGATGAGGCACATGGTAAATGCAAAGGAGCACAGGGTAGGGCATTTCTCCGCACCACCGGGAGCATGTAACTACTCTTGCTTTTCAATCCAATAAACGCAAATTCCCACAAATATTTATTGAGTGCCTGCTATGTGCCAGCCGGCTCTTGTGCGTTCCTTGAGAATGTGGGTGAACAAGGCTTGCCCTCGAGAACTCAACTCACGGTGTAGGGGGAGCAGAGGCAAGGAAACAGGTGATTACAATCTTGTGGGGGGGGGCATGGGGGCCCCCCGAGGAAGGGCAGCCTGGGGGAGAGCGAGGCAGGGAAACCTTTTCAGAGGAGGAGGCATGGAGTTAGTTATTGTAATCCGTTAAAACGAACTTGATTGTCATTTGAGAAAGCTTTAAAGAATTTCACCAGCAAGATACCCCATTGTCTAGGGAAAAAAAAAAAAAAAGAAATTGATCAATGAACTACGGATGAAACATCTGATAGATGTTTTCTCGATCCTGTGGTGAATTGGGAAAAATCAGAAATGGACCCAGAAAACTAAGCTGCTGAGAAAAATAATGAACTCTTTTTAAAGAAGAAAAGTAGCTCAGTACTAGGCTCCGCGATGAACCCTGTGTTACTAACATTGTGAATTTCGTCCCAAATTGTGATAGAATAATATTAAGCAGGAAGGACAAGAGTACGGAGGCGACAGATAATATCCAAAATTGCTAAATGGAGAAGTGGTAGGATCAACATATTGTGTCAAAATGTGGAGGTGAATAACAGAGGGGAAATGAAAGGAACTGAGAATTCATTTCTGGGTCTGGAAGGCTGCAGCGGCCAACGAGGCGGGCGGGGCCAGCCGTTTCCTCCTGATCAGGCCTTTAGTATTGTCTGACATTAAAAAAAGATGCATATGGATTAGTTTGATAAAAAAAAACAAACACAAAACGAAAAGCGAGCAAACAAGCAAAAAAGACTTGGCACTCACTGTAAGCCGACCTGGGATCTTTCTGGAGTACTCAGCCGAGAAACAGAAAGGGCACCATGCTTATACATTTATGAGAACAGAAATTTCTTCGAGAAAGAAGAGCACGATTCAGTGGGCTCCTGCCCAAGGTAACACAATTAGAAGAGAAAGCCTGAGCCCCGGGACCCCTGGCCACACCCCAGCCCCAGCTCGCCACCTCCACCCCCGATGCTCAAGCCTGGAGGCCACCGCGTCCAAAGCTCCCTCACGCTCGGATACACACACGCGCGCGCGCGCACACACACACACACACACACACGCCCACACTGACTGTTCCCACCAGCCACTCTGCTGGACGTTACAGTCTTTCTAGGCCTTTTAAACTTGAAACACGTGATACCAACACCTCACTTGTCCAGAAGTCCCTTCTCTGGCAAGCTCACTTCCCCCCAGACCAGGGCCCGGTGGAGGGTACCAGCCAGCTCAGAAAGCCCGGAAATTGATCGGACTGAGGATGCCTCTGAGAGGGGTCTTAGCAGTTACACTCACTCTTCCCTCCACGGACAACGCCCCTCCCTTGCAGCCTCTGGACTCAGTTCTGTTTTGTTTGTTTGTTTAAAGATTTTATTTATTTGACATGGAGACAGAGAGAGAGTGAGAGAGAGCACACAAGCAGGGGGAGCAGCGGGCAGAGGCAAAGGGAGAAGCAGATTTCCCGCTGAGCAGGGAGCCCGATGCAGGGCTCGATTCCAGGACCCTGGGATCATGACCCGAGCCGAAGGCAGACGCTTCGTGGACTGAGCCACCCAGGCGCCCCTGACCTCAGCTCTAACAAGCTTGCTTGTGTGTCTGGCTTCTCAGATCGGCAGATGCAGGCCCCAGATGAGAAGGACCAGTAGGAAGGTGACAGTGTGGGACCGGTCAGGGCGGGGACAGGCAGCTCTAGCGCCTCCATCCATCAGTTCAGTCACTGAGCTCCTGACCGTCCAGACGGGTCTGGTCCTATAAGAGTATATCCAGGGCTCTGTTTAGCACTTGGGGATGCAGGGGCTGGGCCCAGGGCTGAGGTTTGGTGACATGACCCTGTACCTTACCCGGTCTCCCAGCTGCCAGCTCAGTGCAGGGCGCATGGGAAGCCCCGGCGTGGGCCAGAAGGGCTGGGCTCCGGGCCACCTCTGCCCGCCGTGGGGACCTGAGCATGAACTCAGTCTCTCAGAACCCCATCCACGCAGCGGCTAGAGAACCCCTGCCCAATCGGGCCAGGCTTGAGGTGGATCAAGTGAAATAATCTTCCCAGTTGGCTGAAACATTTCATAAATATAACGTGCTATCACTAAGGCCACCTCTTCTTCTGGCGGCTGGATGGGACATCCCATGACGCGCACAAGGGCAGGGGACAAAGGAGTCACTCTCAACTGTACCCTCTGCCTTCGGACTCTTTTGGACACAATGAAGCAATTATCAGGCACAGTTTCAAAACCACGCAAACTTAACTTGCGCGGACGCAATCAAAGACAAAGCCAGAATCCATTCTACAAGATAGCCGGCCTGCCTGGGCTCTTCAAAGGCACCGGGACACGCACACAAAGCAGGGGGACTGTTCTAGACTAAAAGAAACCAAAGAAACGTAACAACCAAACGCAACGCGTGAGCCTCTTTGGATCAGGAGAAGAACCTAAAAAACGCGTTCATAGGACAGCTGGGGAAGATCATCTGATTATATGTATTATATTATTGGATAGCGGTCATTTCTTTAGGCATGATGACGGCATTGCAGCTACAAGGGGAAAGTTCTCGGTCCTAAAGACACCTGCCGAGGTACGGAGGGGTGAAGTATCATGCTGCCCCGAACTCACTTTCAAATGATTCAGCAAAACCATCTGAAAGAGAGCGAGATAAAGCAAACATAGCAAAAATGTTAACTGGGGAACCCTAGATGAAGGTTCTTAGCTTGTGGGTTAGGCTCGACATTTTCAAAATACAAAGTGATGAAGAAATAGATCCTGCAGGTGAATTGTGACTTGTTCTTTGTGCTTTTGGGGCCCATCTTTGGTTTGTTACCCAACCTGCCCAACGCAGACTCGACTCCATGAGGACGGGGGTCACACTCCCCGCTCCGTCTGCATGGCACACACGGGGAATCCCTGGACGGCACGCGGGACTCCACAGGCAAGGCTGCTCCCCGCCAGCCTCGGCCACAGCGGGCCCCGCCCTGCTGCCAGGTGCAGGGGGCGGGGGTGCGAGGGGGAGTCAGCACCTGGGCATGGCTTCCTCTCGGGTCAGCCCCCAGCCCCGGGGGGAGCTCATCTCTTCTCCTTCAAGCCCATCTCCTGTGTGCCCAGATTTCAATACTTTAATAATTTTTAAAGATTTTATTTATTCATTTAACAGAGAGGGAGAGCCCAAGCGGGGAGAGCAGGAAGAGTGGGAGGGAGAAGCAAGCCGTCCACCGAGCCAGGAGCCGGACGTGGGACCCGATCCCAGGACCCCGGGACCCCAACCCCAGCTGAAGGCAGCTGCCCAATGAACTGAGCCACCCAGGCATCCCCAGATTTCAATACTTTATACCTGGGCCCATTGGCCCCCTGGATCTGGAGTTCTTGGAGGACAGAAGCCCAGATAGGGGTACCCGACGTCTGAAGGTCAGAGAAAAGGATCCAGATTGCAGGGACCATGGTGCTCACGATGCTCTAACAGGACCTCGAAGTCCCCGCTGGAACCCGTTTGGGCTGGAACACACCGGCTCAGCCCTCATCCCATGCTAGCCCGGTGCTGGCGAAGGCTGGAAACCCCAGGCTCCGCTACCCAGTGGTGATGTTGTTCCCTAGAGAGGAGGCCTCAGTTTCCCTTTCTGAACATGGGCCCTGCCAGGTGACTCAGGGATCTCCAACCATCCCTACTTAGCGCTCACTTAGCTCATTCTGGCCAGAGACTCAGGGTTGATTGAGCAAAGCAGCCCTGCCATCGTCACGAGAGACAAGTGCTAGTGTGTTCTCGCCGAGGCCATCTTCTGCAAGTGCTCACAGGGGATGCTCGGACTTGCTGCCCCGGGCGACCAAATGAAAACACCCAGAGTGGGCCCATCCCCAGAGATTCTGGTAATTTCCAAAGCCCCTGGGTGATTGGAATGTGCACCGGGGTGCAGTACCATCCCTTAAGGAACCAGATCAGAGGTAAGACAGACCTTCTCTCCTTCCTGCTGCCCCTCTCAGGTCCTCTCCCCTCTCTACCTCCCCAAAGGTGGGGCTCAAAGGTCCCTTCAGCAACCCCGTGCTGCCCGCCTCTCTGGGCGGACGGGGCCCTGAAGGCACACGAGCATCTGGATGCCATTCTCAGGCATCAGGAAGCCAGAGGACGGTTTTAGGCAAGAGACCATGGTGACCCAGTGGCTGCTCGGAGCGTCCTTCTGGTTACAGTGTGGCCACGGTGCAGGCAGGCCAGGACAGCGTCCACTGGGCTTATCTGTTAACTCCTCCACTGTCCCCACCCCCCACCCCTGGCCCTCCGTGGAAGCCTGGAAACTTCCATCTTTGGGAACCATGGCCAGGTTTATCACTGGGGCACGAGCAGTATCGCAAGGAAGAATAGAGCAGGCTTTCTTTCCACTGTGGCCAGTAGGGCTGACAGCTGAATGTGGGCAGGACATGGTGAGTGACAAATGCTAACAATGAGAATTCATTCCAGGCTCCCAATGGGCAGAGACCATCTGGACGGAGCCAGAGGCCACTGAAGGGACGTCCCTTGGTGGGGGAAGGTGCTGGCTTCAGCCACTTCAGAGAGAGGCTCTGGAAATCCAAGGAGCATTCTTGCTCATTCAAAGGGGCATTAAAATCAAACAGCACCGCATGAATGGTTGGGAAATGTCACCCAGCAAACACGGGAAGGGTTTCCCCCCAGATGAAAGCAATGGGGTAAGAAGAGGGAAACAGAGCTGGGGCCGAGGGGGGGGATGGCCCAGAAAGAGGGGAGGAAAGGAAGGAGGAGGAGGAATGGGAGAGAGGGTCGGTGTTTCGGAGTTTAACCCAGGAAAGGGGAAACAGGGCGGAGGAGAAAAAGGAGAAGTGGGAGTCCCTCCAGCCCTTGGGAAGAGCTGCCCAGGGACAGGGCGGGGGAGAGCGCGTCGCAGAACTCACAGCTGGGTGGAGCCCAAGTCCCTGTTCTTCCGAAAAGAAGCCCACTGTGGCCACCCCGGAAGCCTCAGAAATCCGTCAGGCAGGACTGACCTCAGGGTGCATCCCCCCGCCACCACGACGGTGCCAGGCTCAGGAGGGTCTGTGCTTGGTTCTCCCGTGCGCTGCTCTAGCCATCTTGAAATTCTTCCTCATTTTCAAACCAGAGGCCCTCATTTTCATTTTGCAACAGCAAATTATGTAGCCGGTCCCGGCTGACCTTTGCAGAGGACATTTTTGCTAGAAAGGCAGGAGCAGGAAGGCAGTGGGCCGGCTCCGGCTGCGGCTCCGTGTTTGCTAACCAAATACGCATCCTGGCCATGTTGACTCAGCCAGCCCGTATTAGCAAGGATGGGGCTTCCCAGGCTGGCTGAGAGCCGGCCAGCCTCAGATGAAGTGTGAGGAGCTGTGCGTGCCTGATGGGGTGGCATCATTCCAGAAGCTCCGAGGGTCCGCCCCACACTGGGCACAAAGACAGTCGTGACCCCATCCCTCCATGGAGGAGGCACGGGCGATCCTCGGGCCCCAAACTCAGGCTGTACACCACCCAATCTTGGAGGCTTGCCTTCCGCAGTTCACGGACACTGAGGGTCCCCATCCAGGGACGTCTGGGCTCCTCTGCGCAGAGCGGAGACACCATGTCCATGGGCGCTGAGGGCTCCGAGAAGGGAGGCTCAGCTCATGGCCGGCACGCAGCAGCCAGAGAGCTACAGGGTTTGGGGACAAGACCATGGATTCATGTGTGGCCCCTGCACCATTCACGGGACCACCGTGCAGTCACTAAGTCTCGAAATGAACTGACCAGGAGGATCCAGTCCCACACAGCGAGCACAGGCCTGACAGCTCAGCCTCGTCCCGTGCTGCCCTCCATTTCTCCACAGTCCTTCACTCAAAGGCCAAGGTGCAGGCCAGGGACCCCACATCCCAACACACTGGCCTCTCCCCACTGCCAGAACTTTCCTTCTGAAAACCAAAGGCATACTCTCCAGATTTCCTTCCTACCAGCAGGGAGACCCTGGGGTCTGGTGCCTTTCTGGAGCCCCTGCCATCAGCCTCCTGCTCCGAAGGGGCAGAGGACCCCAACAACCTCATTTCCAAGGGCCTATAGTTCAGATGATCAAAACCTCTTGTCCCCAACCTGGGGGTGACTGGAAGAAGCCCAAGTCCCCACAGGTGCCAGGTGGGCAAAGGAAACACACCTGTAGGCAAAGTCCAAGGCAGCTGCAAGCTGGGAAGCCCCACCAGAACCAAGCCGGGCTCACCAGGCCTGCAAAGGGCGTCTTGGGCTGTAGGGGACCGGAGGGCAGAAGGGCCTCATGGAAGGGGCCAGGAGAGTGAGGCAGTGAGGCAGGAGGCCAGGCCTCCCTCTCTGCCAGGGAAGGGCCCTCCAGGAACTGGATTAATCAGCAGGAAACTGATGACTGTTTCCCCCCGCCGGGGGCACAGAAAATACACACACACACAGACACACACACAGGAATTCAGAAACCGGGAAGGCAGCCGGCGACTTCCTGGAGACCCACAATGCAATCCACTTTCAAACAACACAGACAAAGCAGCACCAAGAACCCTCCCTTTCCCAAGTGCAGAGTCCCCCAGTGTCATCCCATTTTTATCTCGCACAGAAGCCCTTCCAGGAGGGACTGTCACTGCCCGTTTCCTAAACTCTGAGAAGCGTCGGGGAGAAGGAAGGCCCCGGGGCCAAAGTCCTAACTCTTAGTGTGCATTTCCCAAGCCCGGCCTGCAAGTCCTCCGAGGGACCTGGCCCTTGCTGACCTCGGGCCAACAAATCTCTCCCCCAGGATGCCCGACCAGGTTTTCCCTGAATCTTTGGGGACACGCAGAAGGGCTCACAACGGAGTGGCCAGCTGGTGTAGCAGCCGACCCCCGTCTGCACGAACCAGCCTGTGGGGCTCCCGTAAAGAATGAGAATTAAGGGTGGCTCCTGGCCCCCCCCAAACCCCGACCGTGGCAGGAGGCACGTGATGCCCACACGGTCCACGCCGGGCTCACGGTGCAGCTGCTGGTCACACCCTCGGATGCTGTCCTGGCAGGTGGCGCCCCGTACATAGCTAAGTCTTATTCTCAATTTCTCTGGGCTGGGTGACACAGTGCAGAACAGCACCATCGGCCCATGGCCCATCCTTTCGTGTGGCTCTGGCCCAAGAAGTTATGACAGTGCTTATACATTTAAGAAATTAAACATAGGGGCACCTGGGTAGCTCAGACGTTAAGTGTCTGCCTTCAGCTCATGTCATGATCTCAGGGTCCTGAGCCCCACGTGGGGCTCCCTGCTCATCCAGAAGTCTGCTTTTCTTGCTCGTGCTCTCTCTCTCTCTCTCTCTCAAATAAATACATAAAATCTTAAAAAAAAAAAAAAAAAGAAGTTAAATGTAGATGTGTAGCTTTCCTCTTAGGCGGACACTCCACTGCTAGGTAAGAGAGCCTCAAATTTGCCCTTCGAAGGTCATCTTGCTTGCCTCTCCTCTCTCTTAAAACAGGAAAAAAAACATAATTTAAGTTTCTTAAGTGTTCTTGGAATTTACATTCAACTGCACATAGCCTGCTGAGCTCCACAGAGCTAAGGTTTGAGGAGAATGTTCTGTCAATGGGAAATTCACAAGTGTTCAGTTGGAGTACAAAATTTGCAATCCTTAGCCACGTTCATCACTCTGCTGGGTTCCTCCAGATGGAAATGGACTCTGGTTTATACTAGCCCAAGCATCTGGAGGTTTCATCTCTGAAGGACAAGGCCACTGTAACAGTTGAGGGTTGGCCTGTGTTGTCTGCAGCAAGACCGGCAGCTAGGAACCACCCAACGTTACTTTAAGGTGCGATCTCTTCGGTCCTGCCTGGATCCAGTGCACTTGGGGCTGGACGCAGGCAACTGCATTTCTATATATTTTTTATTTTGTTTTATTTTTTTAAAAGATTTTATTTATTTATTTGAGAGAGAGAGAGTATGAGAAGGGGAGGGTCAGAGGGAGAAGCAGACTCCCTGCCAAGCAGGGAGCCCGATGTGGGACTCGATCCTGGGACTCCAGGATCATGACCTGAGCCGAAGGCAGTCGCTTAACCAACTGAGCCACCCAGGCGCCCTCTATATATTTTTTAAAGACTTTATTTATTTGCGCAGGGGAGCAGCAGAGGAAGAGAGACAAGCAGACTCCCCACTGAGCAAGGAGCCTGATTCGGGACTTGATCCCACGACCCTGGGATCCTGACCTGAGCCGAAGGCAGATGCTTAACCGACAGAGCCACCCAGGCTTCTCAAGGAAACTGCAGTTTAACAATTCCCTCCTGAGCAGGGACTAATGAATGACACGGCTACTGAAGATAGCCTGGGTATATGAGAACCCAGAGTTACGGGGCACCACGGGGCACCTCAGAAGCTTTGGCCTGGGGAAAGCAAAACAAGCCCAAACCAACAAGAGAAGCTGGGCTTACTGCACAGGGCAAGTGCTGTGTCAACCCCTGGCATAGAGACGCTAGTGGCATAAATCCCATTTGTTTGCTGAGAAGAGCGGCCTCCCCTTCTCCACTCAGCTGAACCTGGCACGTAGGAAACACTCAACTAACGTCAGCGGCTGTTGTTCACGAACGAGGAAATTAATGCCCAGAAATGCTTGCGATTCACTGAAAGTTAAGCTCTTGACAAAACCAAGACCTGCCCTGGAATTCAGGCCTCGTTCCTCTGGGCCTCAGTCTCCTGATCTGTAAAGTGGAGCTGATGTAGTTGCTGATGCTTACGTAGTTGTGAAAACTAAAAGAGAGGGCGGCTTTGAGACCGTGTTTATTAGCCTGCCCTCCGGGGAGCACTCAACAAACGGAAACTGTCCACAGAACCGGCACTCTCAATTTTGAAAGTCTGAGAAGGCCAGAGAATCTGCTTCTGTCTGGCTGGAGTTTGTTTATTCCACATGGATGTTAGCATTAAATGCTCTGGTGAAGCTGAATGGTCAAAACGGGCCTTCCGCCTTAGTGGGGGCCCCTTCTGGTTGGACAAGGAGAGCTCACCACCCTGCAAACAGGCCGCCCCCTGACACACACCTGGCCTGGGCCTGCTCCTGGGGAGACCAGCTGGCGGAAACTCTCTGCAAACACGTCCCCGGCCCTGAGAGCTTGCCCAGTGGGCACCCGTCCAGCACGCTTATTATGTCCATAACATGCCAAGCATGGTGGTGGGCACCGGAAAATACAAGAATAACAGTAAAGAAACAGAGCAGAGCCCTCCCTTGCCGCGAGCTTACAAAACTGTAAAGTGGGTACAAGTTTTCCTCTTTTTAAGATTTTATTTATTTGACAGAAAGAGAGATCACAAGCAGGCAGAGAGGTAGGCAGAAGGGGAGAGGGAAGCAGGCTCCGTGCTGAGCAGAGAGCCTGATGCGGGGCTCTATGCGGGCTCGATCCCAGGACCCTGAGATCATGACCTGAGTCGAAGGCAGAGGCTTAACCCACTGAGCCATCCAGGTGCCCCCAAGTTTCTCTTTCTTTTTTTTTTTTAATGATTTTTTTTTTTTTTTAAGATTTTATTTACCTATTTAACAGAGATCACAAGTAGGCAGAGAGGCAGGCAGAGAGAAAGAAAGGGGGAAGCAGGCTCATTGCTGGGCAGAAATCCCAATGCAGGGCTCGATCCCAGGACCCCGGGATCACGACCTGAGCCGAAGGCAGAGGCTTTAACCCACTGAGCCTCCCAGGTGCCCCCAAGTTTCTCTTTCTGATTAAAAAATTCTATTATAAGATTAATAAAACTACCCACTGCAAAGAGTTTGAAAAGGATGGAAGAGAAAAAAAAAAAAAAGTTAACACTCCTCGCCCTAACCCAGCTGCTTATGTATTTCTTCTTGGTTTTCACGAGGTGTTGATGGTGGCACCTATAACCTCGTGTCGGGCTCACTTCCCCTCACCTGGGCGACCAAGCAATTGTCCACGTCATATGTTCATAATCAGTGGTCTATGTTCATAAACACAGCATATCCACACGAACACACAGACCACCATCCGCCTGCCCACACCGCACGCAAGGACACTCAGATTGCTTCCTGTTTGTCCATACGGCCCACAAAACGCCTGCATGTGTTCACAAAGAGAGAAGGTAAAGAGAAGAGGCGGATGTATGATTCGATGGTGTCAGATGAGTCTGGGTTGAACAACGCCACTGTGTGCACTTGGATAAGTCACTTAACCTCTTTGAACTTCAGCTGTCCCCCAAAATGGCACAACACCTCCTTCATACGGCTCTGAAAGAGGATTAAGCTAGAGACCAGTACAGGGCCTGACTTTCTTTTTTTTTTTTTTTTTAAGATTTTATTTATTTATTCGACAGAGAGAAATCACAAGTAGGCAGAGAGGCAGGCAGAGAGAGAGAGGAGGAAGCAGACTCCCTGCTGAGCAGAGAGCCCGATGCGGGACTCGATCCCAGGACCCTGAGATCATGACCTGAGCCGAAGGCAGCGGCTTAACCCACTGAGCCACCCAGGCGCCCAGGACCTGACTTTCTTTATGCACTTTCATTTCTCTTAAATACCAGAAGGTTGTCACTGTGACACTGGAATGCCGCCTTTTTTTAAAAAAAGATTTTATTTATTTATTTATTTTGACACAGAGAGAGATCATATGTAGGCAGAAAAGCAGGCGGGGGAGGGGGAGTAGGCTCCCTGCAGAGCAGAGAGCCCAATGCAGGGCTCTATCCCAGGACCCTGAGACCATGACCTGAACCGAAGGCAAAGGCTTATTAACCCACTGAGCCACCCAGGTGTCCCTCCTGAATGCCTTCTTAAGGGCTGGGACAATCTGCAGAGACACACTTTGGAAGATGTAATCCTCCACACAGATAGCTAAATTCCAGGAAATTTGGAATTCAAAACCGAAGTAATTCAGGAGTGTATATATTCTGCAACTTCAAAATGGTTCAGAAAAAAAAAACCACATACATGTACAGATGAAACAAATATGGCAGCAGATATCATGGCAACATCTAAACATGAGGGCATGAGTATTTATTACTGTACTGTTCTTTCATTTCTATTTGCAATTTTTCATTATAAAACCTTGGTCAAAACTCCTGCTTTAAAATTAAAAGGTAGGGGTGCCTGGGTGGCTCAGTGGGTTAAGCCGCTGCCTTCAGCTCAGGTCATGATCTCAGGGTCCTGGGATTGAGCCCTGCATCAGGCTCCCTGTTCAGCGGGGAGCCTGCCTCCCCTCCTCTCTCTGCCTACTTGTGTTCTCTGTCAAATAAATAAATAAAATCTTTAAAAAAATTTAGAAGGTAAAAAACCATGCAATACTTTAAAAACTTGCATTGAATTCATTTATTTGTTCAATAAGTAATATTCAGTACAATATCCCTGATGTAGTGAACCGACCTGTTCTCTGACCTCACAGAGCTAACCATCCAGCACTTCTGTGGGTAGGTATTTACTTGCTAATTTTATTGGCTGTTCATTGTCTCTTAAAGGTTCAATCCTGATTAAACAAAACAAAACAAAACTTATTTATTTGGTGGGGGGAGAGGGCAGAAGGAGAGGCAGAGAGTCTTAAGCAGACTCCGTTCTGGGCAGAGCCTAAAAAGGGCCTCAATGTCACGACTCTGGGACCAGGATGTGAGCCAAAACCAAGAGTCGGATGCTAAACCAACTGCACCACTCAGGCATTCCTAAAACTTAATTTTAAAAACAAATATATCTATAATTCTAGTAGAATCAAAATACTAACACTTTAGGGTATCTAATTTTAAAATCTTTTTCTCTAGGCTCTCAAATGTTTTGTAGAATTCACAGAGCAGTTACAGTTTTTTCTTTAAGTGTAGTCAAATCTGTTGGATTTTTTTGATGATGACTTCTTTTTTTTTTTTTTTAAGATTTTATTTATTTATTTGACAGACAGAGATCACAAGCAGGCAGAGAGGCAGGCAGAGGGCGGGGGTGGGGGGAAGCAGGCTCCCTGCTGAGCAGAGAGCCTGATGTGGGGCTCCATCCCAGAACCCTGGGATCATGATCTGAGTTGAAGGCAGAGGCTGTAACCCACTGAGCCACCCAGGAGCCCCTTTTTAAATATTTTATTTATCTGACAGACAGAGACCACAAGTAGCCTTAGAGGCAGGCAGAGAGAGCGGGGGAAGCAGGCCTGTTGCCAAGCAGAGAGCCCGATATGATGCGGGTCTTAATCCCAGGACCCTGGGATCATGACCTGAGCTGAAGCCAGAGGCTTCAACCCACTGAGCTACTCAGGTGCCCCTATGACTTTTTAATTTCTAAACTTTGGAAATGGACCTCTAGCCCAAGATTTGGTATAGAGTAAACTGTATATACTGAACGTTTACTTTTTCTTTAGTATGTATTTCTGTTTCAGTATTACTGGGGATTCTAAAAGCAACGTTAGACGGTGAATATGATGGCGGGCCTCCTTACTTTATTATGGGTTTCAACAGGAATGCTTCTAGTGTTTCATGGTTAATTACAACATTGGCTATTGGTTTGAAACAGATACTCTTCATCACGCTACAGATGCACCCTTCCATTCCTTTTTTGGTGTATTGATTAGGTAGAAATGGTTGTTCGATTTTAATCAATTTTCCCCTGCATATATTGGAATCAATTTGGTTTTACTTCTTTAACCCATTAGCATGACGTAGTTACTATATAAAGCTTTCCTGATATTGACAATTGCCCCCACTGGGTTATGGTAGATGACTTGTTTAATACATTATTGAATTCTATTTCCAACATAACATTTCCATTCTTTAATATGGTCTCTGTGCCATGGTTAATATCAGGCTTATTTTGCTTTGTAGAATGAACTGGATCATTCCATCAATCTTGTGCTAAGCCATGGACTTGCTTAATGTTATCAGTATTATCAAATTTGAAATAATTACCTAGCAAAAACACTTGGGACTGGTGTCTTCTTTGGGTAAAGGGGGCAGTGCTTTGATAACAATCACAAGTTTGGGATTTTTTCCCCTCAATTAACAACATACATATTTTCAGAAGAGCCTTCATTTACTTGAGATTTTCAAACTGAAGCCGATTGTGCCTACATTTGTATTTCTTAAAATGTCTCTATCACAAGGTTCCCTTTCTCGTTCCTATTATTTTTTTCTCTTCTTTCTTTTACTTATCAAGTAGATTTGCCAGAGGTTAGTCTATTTTATTGTTTGTTTAAAAACAGAATCAGCTCTTGGACATACTTGCTAATTTTACTGTGTTTCTGTTTTCTAATTCATTTATTTCTGGCTTTACTCTTTTTTTTCTCCCTGTTTTCCTTAGAGGCTGTTTTTAAGGCTTTTTTTTCCCCCTAAGATCTCAGGCTAATGCTCAGTTTATTCTTTTTCTCTGTCTCCCTTCTTCATAATAAGAGCATTTAAGTCCATGAGAATAGCGCGGCTGTCTCCCCGAGGTTTGGTTATGTGGCATTCTGGTTTTCAAGGCTTTCTAAGTATTTGTCACTAAATTCTTTATTTCTTCCTTGACCAAAGAGCAATTTAGGAGAGGGTTTTAAATTTTTTCAAGTGGTTGCATTTTGGTTTTAGTCTGTTTAAATTTACAATTATTTTGGCTACGTTTACTGCACGGTGGATCAAAGAAGTCCCCGACTGGCACAATTTCTGTTGTGGGTGGAACGTGAGTTCTTACAGTTGGTTACTGGGCTGACAGAAATGTCTGCAAAGCATATGCTCGCTTGCAAAGCACAAGGCTTTTCAAAAGTTCTTGCTTGCCATAATGTTACGTCAAATGAAAGAGAAAGAGGATACAAAGTTCAATGTGCTTGTAACCACGTTTAAAATACGGTATGTTTACATATGTGCGCGGCAGAAGGCTGGGACCACAGACATAAAGGCACTGAACAGTGTTGATACTTTTTACTTTGAGGAGACTATGGGCAATTTTTACTTGCCAGTATTTTCTTCTTCTTCTCCTTCTCCTTCTTCTTCTTTTTTTTTTTTTTAAGCAGCATGGAGCCCCACACAGGGTTTAAACTCACGAGCCTGCGATCAGGGTTCGGACGCTCAACCGACAGAGCCACTCTGACACCGTGACGCTTTCCCGCATTTTTAAATTTAAAATTTTTAAGATTTACTATCTTAATAATAAGATTTCCCTGAATGCTCATTTGCCTACGCTTTGGTTAGAGAAAGGCTTCTGCCACGACGGAGTGTTTTTGCACACCGTCCCCTGGCCACGGTTAAGGAAGTCACCAAACGAAGGTTGAGGAATGATGGGATTTGAACTGTAATGACAATGGCAATGACACCCGAAGATGGCGGCCCTGGGGAGGGACCCACAGTCACTCGGGCTGGAAGGCCCCTCTGGAGGAGGACGTTCATTCCCAGGGGCACCCAGGGGAGTCACCCCCATCCTCCGCAGTCCCCACTAGCACACGAGCAAGCCCTTGGTACTGGGATGGCAGACTCGTCCTTTGAAGGAAAAAACCAGCAAAATCCAACTACTACAACGGACCCACGTGGGCTTTTATTTTTTCCCTTCCTACATGATCTCTAAGGCCCACCCCCCCAAACCACATTTCCAACCCCAGCCCAACTGCTAGAGTTGAACTTGAACTTGAAGCAACTCTGTCCAAACCCCCCACTGGGCCCTTGCAAATGCAGAAGGGAGCTCACCAGTGGGGTGGTGTGCCAGGAGTTCCTGCGGCTCCCCCCACAACTCCAGTTCTCCCTGCAGGCACCAAGTTCCCACAGTCGGATCTGTGTAGCATCTACACAGCCAACAGAAACACCCAAATCAGAATGCAGCTAAGGACTTCCAGCCATCACCCTTTGGAAGAAGGCTCTCTAGGATAGCCGTGTTCTCAGCCCATCAGCCAGCAGAAGTGCTCAGAGGGAAAATGGGAGTGAGCTCGTATTTTCGGTCTAATTTTTATCTAGAAGCCTCTCCAGTGGCTCACCCGGCCCACCTCGGGATGTCCTGCTTCACTGTTCCGGTGTGCCCTAGGGGCAGAGTGGTTCAATGGATGGAGTGTGAACTCTCAAACCTGGGTTCCAATCCCCCTACCATCCCTTACAGGCACAAGGCCTTAGGGAAGTGGCTGCCTGCATGAACTTGTTTCCCTGCCCCTAATGAGTCCATAAGGCTGTTTCTTGCAGGGTTATTGAATTCAGAGAGTCTAGCCCTGTGCCGGCCTGGAGCAGGTGCTCAACAAACACAGGATCTTTTCTGCCTTCTCGTTCTCTTGCCCGGCTTCGGGGAAATCCAGCGCGAAGATCTCACGCGCTCCTGCAACATTTCAAAAGCGCTTCCTACATTCTCAAGTCAATTTGGTAACCATAAATATGTATTAGGAACACACCCTGGTGGAAAAATTTTACTTGGGGTTATTTCTTGGTGAGTTTTAAGAAATACAATCAAGCATAGAAAATGCACTTTTGTAAATTATCTGTAAACAATGGGTGCAAAGCTGAAATTCTAGGGGAAAGGAGGAGGAATTCAAGCCGAAGTGCTACCCTTATTTCTCTGAGGGCTTTCTCGACTCTCAGGTCAACGTTTCCATGGGGATTTACACACATGGATTTAACTACAACATGAGTCCCAAGTCCCCTGATTGATGCCAGTGATCTGTCATGTTGCTCCTTTGCTCAGAGCCCATGGGGGCTCTGGCTAGCCTCTGAATTAAGTCCAAGCCTTTGGACACATTCCCAGGCCAGCCCCTGCCTCCAGCCCCATCTTCTACCATCTCCCCTACACATCCTACTTGCCATCTCCACCAAACCACCACTGAGTCTTCAAATGTGCCGGTTCTTTCTGCCTTGGCATGTTCCAGTACCCAATGGGATGCTCCTGCTTCCCTTGTCTGCTGAGACTCCCCTAAACACCACCTCCACCAGGCAGTCTTCTCTGCATACACTCCTACCCCCACCATGTTCCCAACTTCCCGTGCTCTTGTTTGCAAATCCAATATTCCTTCTGGCTCACTGGGCACAAAGGCCCTTCCATTTCCTTTTATGCCACAGAGCTGAGCACATGGTAGATGCCTGGGAAATGTTTGCTGCTCTGAAGAAGAATAAGGAGATTCGTAAGAGAGAAGAGAACTCAGGAGGGCTCTTCCCTGACTTGACGGCCCTGCAGTACGCAGGTAATAACGATTTCCATGTGCTATCCCGCACAGAGCACAGCTGTAAAAAGTAGGCTCATAAACCCATTTCACAGGCCATGAAACCAAGGCTTGGTCGGGAAGGCTGTGCCTCATCAGGGCTGGGAGATGGTGAGCCAAGATGCAGAGCCATGGCTCCTGTGAACCCGAGTCCTGTGGCTTAAGGTAACGTCCTCCCCTTTGTGTCAGAGCCACTTCCGTGGGGAGCTTGTGGCAAAAAGAGCAGCTCCCTATTTCCATAGTGAAAACACTTTCTGTCCTGCAGAGCTCCCCAGGGCCAAGACGGTGCCCAGGCAGAAGCTGGAACACACAGGGGGGCAAACCCATGACCCTGTCTCGGGCCACCCTGAGCCGGGACTCTCACCCTGGGACCCGGCACGGTCCCCACTGCTAAGGGCGGGGTTCCACACCCCCTCTAACTGGACACTAAAGTTGCCCACCGTTTGTGCCTTTGGTGGGTCCAACACCATTAAAAGTGGATCCTCATCTTCCCCAGGTCTTAATTGGCTGAAAAGCGAAGTGACAGGTTTCATTCTCTGTCCAGCAGCAGAATGGGATCTAAGGGCGCGTCACAAATGGGGGGGGGGGGATGGTGATGGGCTATTCAGAGACAAGAGGCAGGACCCGGCAGATAAGAGATCTCATCCACCAGACAGATAACGGGGCTCCAATGACAAAGGAGCTCGAAGCCGTCGCTGGTGTATCGAGAGAAAGGAAGAGCGTATTAAATTTTAAACAAAGCCCACCCAGGGGAAGCCTCCAGCCTCCCTCTCCCGGCCCGCGCCTCTCATTTCCAGCACAGGTTCATAGAAACTGAAACATCCGACCCTCATCTCAGGGGGCTGGGTTTTGTGTGTGTGTTTTTTGTTGTTGTTGTTGTTGTTTGGAACCCAACGGGCAGCAGCTGGCATGCTGGGTCTCTGGGTGGGAGAGGGGCAGCCTGGGCCTCCAGGAGCCCCTGTGGCCTTTCCACCAGGCCTGGGAGAGCAGGTGCGGGGAGCCAGGAAGGAGCGGTGGTGACACGCTTGAATGTGCCAGATCCCGAAGGTGGGCACCAGCCTGGGTGTCCCCGGCACAGCAGAGGAAGGAGGGAAGCTAAGGGAAGGTCTTCAGAGGCCATGCCAACCAAAACTGCCCCAAAGAGCGGGCTGACACGCAGGAGGAAGAGAGTCGAAAAGGAGGAAGAGCGAGTGTGAAGCTGGAACAGGAAGGCCCGATTTAGCCTGAGCAAATGTTACTTCCTCCGTAATTCCATCAAGCCTTCCTCCAGCCCAGCGGTGCAGGAGTCAGGCTGGCGCGGCTGGAGGTCTGGGCAGACGCATTCCTCCCCGGGGGAGGAGGAGGGGGGTTGCATAGAAAATCCCCAGGACCTGTAACCCCAAACCCCAAGCCAGGTCCGGAGGAGCAGCCTTGGTCTCTGGCCTCAGGGTGGGATGTCGGCTGTTCGGGCATCCTCTTGGAAGAAAGACTGTCCGAGTTCCCCACCACTCTGGAACCCTCGAAGCCAGGACCGTCCCGGGCCTTCTAAGGGTGGGTACCTGGAGGTTTCCCTGGGGAGCCGAAGGCTTGCCCAGCTGCCAGCGATCTGAGCAGACCCAGCCCTCGGGTCCCCCAGCAAGCCCAGGGGCAAGGACGGGCGCTGCCCCGACACCGACTCTCCATCAGCACGTGCTCCCCGTTTGGAAAAGTGATGTCTGAGAACACCCAGCCGGGGCTTAAAAGAAAAGGCCTTTGGATTTACCCAAAAGGAGGAAAAATAACAGTATAACCTTTTTGGAGGGCTGTTTAGCCATCAGAAAAGAGCCTTTAGAACATGTCCTTGGCCCAGGGATTCCCTTCTAGAAACGGATCCCAAGGAATAATCAAGGCTGTGGGCAAAAATACCCAACAACGTCCCTTAGCAGACAGGAAGAGAGAACATACTGGAAACGCAAGGAGGCTGCTTAACTGTATTGTGGTCCTTCTGTTTGAAAGAATATTATGCAGACCCCCCCCTTTTTTTTTAAAGATTTTATTTATTTATTTGACAGATAGAGATCACAAGTAGGCAGACAGGTAGGCAGAGAGGAGGAAGCAGGCTCCCTGCTGAGCAGAGAGCCCGATGCGGGGCTGGATACCAGGACCCTGAGATGATGACCTGAGCCGAAGGCAGAGGCTTAACCCACTGAGCCACCCAGGCGCCCCTATTGTGCGGTCCTTTAAAGTGAGCTAGAGTCGATGAGCTTAGGAGGCGTACGGAAGCTGAGTCCCTATATGTCACACCTGAAACTAATGTAACACTGTATGTTCACTCTACTGGAATTAAAACGGGAAAAAAAATAGTGGTGCCTGGGTGGCTCGGTTGGTTAAGCATTTGGTTGGTCCAGGGGTCCTGGGATTGAACCCCACAGAGGCCTCCCTGCTGGGTGGGGAGTATGGTTCTCCCTCTCCCTCTGCCCCTCCCCCTGGCTCGTGTGTGAGCTCTCCCTCTCTCTCTCCTTAATAAATAAATAAAATCTTTAAAAAAAAAATTAAAAAAAAAATAAATAAAGTGACTTAGAGGAAGAGATTTAACTCCATGAAAATTTTAATCACAAATTGTTACAGAAGAGAAAAAAAAAGGAAAGAAAAAAGTAACATGAAGGTACACATGGTATGATCTCTTTTTAATTAAAAAAATATAGGCTGGAAAGGCATATAATATACTGAAATATTAATAATTATAGAAGGGTTTTGTTTTCACCTTTTTGCCTGTTTATGTTTCCTAAATTTTCTGCAAAAATCATAAATCTCTTTGTAACAAGAAAAAAAAATCAATAAAATCTATTTTCTAAAAAACAAAAGGAAGAGATCCAAGAGCCAAGAGACTGTTCATTCCTTGGACATTCAAACCTGAACTGGATTTGGAAAACAAACAAACAAACAAAAAAACCCCCCACACTGAACAGACATCTTAAAACCACCTAAGAATATTTTCAAGAGCTAAGGGGTAGTTTCCAGCAAAGAGGAATTAAAATCTCTGGGAGGTCGGAGTGAGTGCAGGCGGGGTGTGAGTCATAAGCAGACAGCCAACCCCCTCCAGAATACTCAGAACCCAACTTCTCTGTCCAGGTCTTTCAAGTAATTGCCACCGGGAGAGGGAAACAGAGCAAGCAGTGGGGCCAAGGTGCAAAAAGGCAAAACAAACATTTCTTTTGTCCTTTGTGGAGGACGGGACAATAGCTTTCTCTTTAAACAGTAAATTCAAAAAGGGTGGTGGGAGAGGCCAGTTCCTGAGCTCAGATGGGTTAACCTACCTGGATAGGGAATAAATTTTCTTTTAAAGATTTTATTTATTTAGTTGACAGAGAGAGAGCGAGCACAAGTAGGCAGAGAGGCAGGCGGAGAGAGAGGGAGAAGCAGGCTCTCCACTGAGCAGGGAGCCTGATGCGGGGCTTGATCCCAGGACCCTGAGATGGTGAGCTGAGCTGAAGGTAGACACTTAACTGAGCCACACAGGGGACCCTAGGGCATCATTTTTACAACAAAGGCATAAAAGCTCTAAGAGGGGGGGTTGGTGGGGGGCTGGATGGCTCAGTCGGTTAAGGGTCCAACTCTTGATTTCAGCTCAGGTCACCATCTCAGGGTCGTGAGACCAAGCAAAGGTAGAGGGCGTGGTTCTGTTCTGGGAGCGGAGTCTGCTTGGGATGCTCTCTCTCCTTCTCCCTCTGCCCCTCCCCTCTGCTCGCACACATGCTCTCTCTGTTTCTAAAATATAATAATAATAACAATAACAATAAAATAAGATAAAATAAAATTGGGGTTTGGAGGACAGATTCTGACAAGCTCTGTAACTGAAACAAAAGAACTTAGCTGATGTTACACAGAAGTTCTCCTGGAGAATGAGCTAGAACCCAGGAGGACTGGGTTCTGGAACCCAGGAGGACTGGAACTGGAACACTCAGGAGGGCATTAAGAGTACTCAGCACACGATTTATAGAAGTTGGCCTTTGCCTAACAGAGATGACCTAGAGCCAAGGAAGGAACAGTTCCATAGAAGATGGTCTTAATTATTTCAAGCGTCAGGAAAACCCAAGGAGGAATCATGGCAGACATCTGAATTTCTCCAGTGCTCTTTATGATCAAAAGCTTTAAAGTCTACCTCTAATAATAAAAATAATTTATTCATTTGAGGAACGTTTGCTGAGTGCCTCCGACCCACACATGCACTCAGTGAACGGCTGGGTACAAACTTTACACAGGGACAGCTCTGTGATGTTCAGGGCACTTCCACCAGCCAGACAAACACGAATGGACAGGGTAGGAGGGTGGGCCACTGGGGCGGATCCCTTGTCAAGATACCAAGTAGCATCTCGACAGGGGTTGGACGTGCCGGCTCAGGCCCAAAGATCCTAAAGACTTCTTACCCCCTTAATAAGTCCTCGGCCCCAAAGGACCCTGCCTCTTTCTTAAGAAATGATGACTCCAGCTCAGAAAATAAATGTGATGCCACACACGAGGACAGGTGGTGCTGGATGATTTTGTAGCTCTTAAAGACATCAAATTCTTCCCCCGGGTGAAGCTGTACCTATAAATTACAGCCTCGTATTATACACGGCCAACACCTTTAGCTTTGTTCTCCTACAGCATTTCTCCTTGACAAAAAAGAAGCTGTCAATACTCTACTTTGAAAACAGCATAGAAGACCAAAAAAAAAAAAAAAAAAAAAGGGAAGGAAAAAAAAAGGCAAGCAAGCACTTTTCCTTCCCTTTAATTAAAGGGATGCCATCCACTTGCACCTCTGGATAGAAAAATAGAAACAGAAAATTATTCTTCCAGAATCTTCTAAGTACCAAGTGCCTTTAGCCCTAAAAACTTCTCCGCCATTTAACAAAGTGAAAGCCCCGGCTTCAGGCTTCAGGCACCAGGAAGTGTTCCCTCAGCACCTGGCAGCAGCTGGTACCTACCTGAGGCCAGTTCACAGACAGTAATAAAAGCTCCCTTGAAATAATGTTAAGGTTCAGACACTCTGATAAAAGCTGGGAACTTCAAAGGTAGGGCTGCAAAGCCCATCCCTAATCCTCCTCATTGTGTCTGATGTGGCTGGCTGGGCTCGGGGGCTGTCTCCACCACCTACTGCCTGAGCTCTGCCCCATAGGCATTTGAAAGCCAGCAAGCCAGCTGGGGGAGGTGGGACAGAGCTTTCCACTCTCTCCCTCGGGAGGGGTGGGCCTTTGGCCACGGTGTATAGCCAGTGCTCTTTAACCAATGGGATGTCAGTTAAAAATAAGGGAAGAAAACAAGACAAAAAAAAATACTTGTCTACAGACAGGAACCCAGTGGTTCTGGAGTGATAACTAGATTCAATGCCAGGTTCCAGGGCTCTCTCCGTGAACTTGAGCACATCATTTCGGACTTGAAGCTTCAGTTTCTCTGTCTATAAAAATGGTAACCTCACAGGTGAGGGGAGTAACTAAGATGCCCCGTGTGAAAACGCAGAGCAAAGGTGAGGTTAACTTCCTTTTTTAAAGATTTTATTTATTTATTTGACAGAGAGATCACCAGTAGGCAGAGAGGCAGGCAGAGAGAGGTGGGGGGAAGCAGGCTCCCAGCTGAGCAGAGAGCCCGATGTGGGGCTCGATCCCAGGACCCTGAGATCATGACCCGAGCCCAAGGCAGAGGCTTAACCCACTGAGCCACCCAGGTGCCCCTTAACTTCCTTCTTTAAAAATAATTTTTTTGGGGGGGAGTTAGGTAGGATATGCGCATAAGGCATAAAATTCGAGATGTATGAAAAGTAACCTTGCAGAGCTACTGCAGACAGGCAATTCTGTCCTGTCCTCTCTCATTTATTTAAGAAAATCTTTCAGTGACCAGGACCACACGGATACACAGGGAAACATTCACATTCTTTTTTGCAGCTGCACGAACTGCATTGTATGATCATAGGACAATTTATTTATCTGTTCCCTCCTGGTGGACATTAAGATTTTCTTTTTCTTTTCTTTCTTTTTTTTGGGGGGGGGGCTTCTTACTTTTACAATCAATGATGTAATGAACTGTCTTGAAAAATGCTTGTTTTGCATGTTATGTCACAGACCTGTGAGAAAAATTCCCAGAACTGGAATTGCTTGTGCACTCTGGATTTTAATAAATATTGTCAAAATTCTCACCGTACAACATGCACTCTACAGACAATGATGGGAGTATCTGTTCCCACTAGGACTTCTCCAGAATAGAGTTAACTTGCACCTCTCTAATTAGCAGAGGGCTGAGCATGGTCTTACAAGGTTAAGAACCATTTGTATTTCCTTTTCTGTGAACTGTCCATGTTTGTAGCCTCTTTTAAAAATTGAGTTGAGGGGCGCCTGGGTGGCTCAGTGGGTTAAAGCCTCTGCCTTCAGCTCAGTTAATGACCCTAGGGTCCTGTGATGGAGCCCAGCACTGGGCTCTCTGCTCAGCGGGAAGCCTACTTCCCCCCACCTCTCTCTACTTCTCCCCCACTGCCTACCTGTGATCTCTGTCTGTCCAATAAATAAAATCTTTTTTTTTTTTAAAGATTTTATTTATTTATTTGACAGAGAGAGAGAGATCACAAGTTGGCAGAGAGGCAGGCAGAGAGAGAGAGGGAGAAGCAGGCTCCCCACTGAGCAGAGAGCCTGATGTGGGGCTTGATCCCAGGATCCTGGGATCATGACCTGAGCTGAAGGCAGAGGCCTTAACCCATTGAGCCACCCAGGTGCCCCAATAAATAAAATCTTTAAAAAAAAAATTGAGTTGAGGGACGCCTGGCTCCGTTGGTGGAGCATGTGACTGGATCTCTGGGTCATGAGTTTGAGCCCAACGCTGACCCTAGAGCTACCTGAAAATAAAAAGATGAAATAAAATAAAACATAAAAAAAAAGTTGAGCTGACTGTCTTTTTCCTAATGATTTGTAGGAGCTCTTTAGATATTAAGGAAACCACTCTATCTATGACCTATGTTGCAAAAATGTTCTCTAGTTTTGAGAACTAGGAGACTCTTCTGATTCCATTTATGATGATTTTAGCCACACAGAAATTTCTTACTTGTGTATAAATATGTCAATCTTTTCTTTTATGGCTTCTGGGTTTTAAGCCATAGTATCTCCTGGGTTCATTTTTTTATATTTACCATCTTTAAGCCATCTGAAATTTATTGTGTTATAGTGTGTTCATTAAAAAAAAAAAAAAAAAAGATTTTATTTATTTATTTAACACAGAGAGAGAGATATCTCACAAGTAGGCAGAGAGGTAGGGAGAGAGAGGGAAGCAGGCTCCCTGCTGAGCATAGAGCCCGATTCGGGGCTTGATCCCAGGACCCTAAGATCACAACAACCAGAAGCAGAAGAGGCAGAAGCTTAACCCACTGAGCCACCCAGAGCCCTTAGTTTGTTTATTTTTTAAAGAAAGCCATCAAATTGTCATTTTAAGTCACACATTTTAAAATGCCATCTTTATTCATATCAAATTACCTTTCATTTGCCTCTGAGTCCCTTCTCTTTTTTCCTCTTCAAATCCTGCCCAGCTGCTTCAAATCATGCTCATTCTCTCCATGGCTCTCACATCCCTCAATTCCACTTGTGAGCCAAGACTTGATCCATGTTATCATGACGGACAATCATGCAAATTGTGCTGAATCCCAGAACAAGTGGAGATCTCAGAAGCATCCCTTCATTTTACAGCTGAGGATACAGAGATCCAAAAAAGTAAACTGGACTCATCTAAGACTATGGGGCAGGTTTGTGCTTCGATTTTTTTTTTTTTTAATTCTATCCAAGAAGAAGACAAGACTTGATTTTGCTCAATGAATAGGTCTCTATTAAGCAACTACGATGGCCAACAGTGCACCAGGTGCTGGGGTTCCAGAAATAAAGGGCACCGCTCCCAGCTTTCCAGAAACTCAGAATCCAATGTGGGGTCTAAACACGCACATCTACAGACTAAGGGGTAAGGCAACAGGGGCCAACGGATGTGGGAGAACAGGTCGATTCTGCAAGGGATGGCTCCGAAGATACATGGTTTTTAATTTGGCTTGGCATGACCAGGACTTTGTCCAAATATGTAGAGAAACTATTTGGCAATAGGGAAACAATGAGACAAAGTAGGGTGTCTGGTCATATATAATTAGGAAGGAAGTAATCTGGTTTCGTGTTGCTATGGGTGGGCTTTCAAAAAAAAAAAGGCTCCTCTGAGGATCTGTGGTCATTGCCAAGCCCTCGAGACAGCACACTAAGAATTATAAATAAATGGACCCATCTGAAGGGCCTTCAGGTGTCTGGTAGAAAGCACATATCCTCTGTGGAAGAAAGAACTCTCATTCCGTATTTCAAATAATCCTCGCAGATAGAATTCCAACAAACATAAACTCACAATCAAAAATCATGAGACATGGGGCCCCTGGGTGGCTCAGTCGGTTAAGCGTCTGCCTTTGGCTCAGGTCACGATTCCAGGGTCCTGGGATGGA
Source organism: Mustela nigripes (assembly GCF_022355385.1). Lineage (NCBI taxonomy): Eukaryota > Metazoa > Chordata > Mammalia > Carnivora > Mustelidae > Mustela > Mustela nigripes. The sequence goes on from NC_081569.1 coordinate 5,515,340, forward strand.
GACCCACGACAGGCTCTCTGCTCTATGGGGAACCTGCTTCTCCCTCTCCCTCTGCCTGACATTTCCCCTGCTTGTGCTCTCTCTCTCAAGTAAATTAATAAAATCTTAAAAAAAAAATCATGAAACATACAGGGATACCTTGTTAAGCACTTGGTTAAGCATGTGACTCTTGATTTTGGTTCAGGTCAGAGCCTGCCTTGGGCTCTGTGCTCAGCGGGGAGTCTGCTTGAGGATTCTTTTTCCTCTCCCTCAGCTTCTCCCTCCCTCATGCATGCTCTCTCTCTCTCTCTCACTCAAATAAATAAATAAATCTTAAAAGCAAAAGCAAAAATCATGAAACACATAAGAAGCGAGCCCTCAAGAGTGGGAATGAGCAGAAGCATCGTAGGACAGAAGTGTCCCTGTAAACATTTTAGAGACTGGAATTATCGGATACAGAATCCAAAAGTAAGAATAGTTAATGTGATTAATAAAATGGGGAATTAACACAAGTAAGGAGTAAGAGATTATTAAAAAACACAAACCACCATGTGTTCTCAGAAAAGGATAAAATAGAAACAAAGAAATAAAAAATATAATTATCCAGATTAAAAACTCAAAGGATGAGCATCAAAAATTGTAACTGCAAATAAATATTAAAATTTGTGAGTCAATATTGATACTAACAATACTTCTGTGGAAGGGTTAACCAGAAGGTTAGAGATAACTAAAGAGAGAATTAGTGAGTTGGAAGACAAGTAAGATATTATCCAGAAAACATTACAAAAAACCCAAAAGACTGAAAATGAAATGAAAGTTAAGAAACATAGAGGACAGAGTAAGATCTACCTTACATCTAACTGGAGTTCCCAAAAGAGAGACCAGAGAGAGCTAATAATGGAAAGATAACATTCCAAGAGGTTAACTGCTAAAAATCCTTTAGAGCTGATAAAAGTCACCAATCTTTGGTTTCACCCAATGAATCCTTAGCCAAAGAGATTCAAAACCACTCCTAAGGAAATAATAATGAACTACAGAACATACAAATGAGTGTGCATACGTGTGCACACATACACACACACACACACACACAGACATCCCACCACCACCATCAACAACAACCAGGCAGAAGATAATACTTGAGAATTGTGCTACCAATTTCTCAACATCAACAACCGGCAAGAAGACAATGGAATACTATCTTTATTTACTTTATTTTTTAAAATATTTTATTTATTTATTTTAGAGAGAGAGTGCTCATGCACAAGCAGGGGGAGAGCAGAGGGAGAGGGAGAGGGACAAGCAGACTGCACTGAGAGTGGAGCCAGATTTCAGGATCCTGAAATGATGTCCAGAGCCAAAATCAAGAGTCCCATGAGCGGACCACCCAGGCGTGACTGTAATACTAACTTTACATACTCAGAGAAAATAGCTACCAAGCTAATGTTTTATACCCACTAAAACAATGCGTTAACAACAAGGATGACACACGATTTTAGCCAAACAGAAACTGAAAAGTTTATGACTAAAGGTCTTCACCACATGGGGTTCTGATCTCAGAAAGTAGGTCTGAGATGCAAGGAGAAATCTAAGTAAACAAAATGGAAAACAGGTGGAAAATCAAACCAAAGGTTAACTGCACAGAACATTACAAATAAATTCCCCGGGGGGCCTGGGTGGCTCAGTCGGTTAAGCCTCCCTCTTCATTTCAGTTCAGGTCACGATCTCAGGGTCGTGAGATTGAGCCCCAGGTCCTGCTCTGCACTGGGTGGGCGTGGAGTCTGCTCCCTCTCCTTCTCCATCTCCGTCTGCCCTCCCCTCTCCCGCTCTTTAAGAAAAAAAAAAAGTAATTGCCTCATTTGTGGAACTGAAAAGAGAGAAACAAGATGTATCTAAACCCCTGTGTGACAACTGAATGTGTCACAACAGTGACTTTACATAAAGCATTCCAAGGTCGTTGCATTATTTGAGAAAAGATAGAGACACCAACTAATTTTATACCTTCTACAGTCTGCATGCATTAAAAGAATAGAAACAGTGTATAACCTGCAACACAGGAGAGGAAAAAACAAAGTGAAGGGAAGAAAGAAAGAAAAAAAACTTTTAATCAATTAGAAAAAATGAACAGGGGCGCCTGGCTGGCTCAGTCGGTCAGTGGAGTGCGCAACGCTTGTTCTTGGGGTGGTGGGTTTGAGCCCCATGATGGAAGTAGTGATTACTTAAAAATAAAGTCTTTAAAAAGTTAAAGAATGAATGAAGACTCAGAAACAGAAGAAAGAGAAAGCACAAACTAATAAGATGGCAGAAAGAGATCCATACATATCTAAAACTAAAACCAATGTTAACCCAGCTCCGGACCGTTTACAGGACACATGAAGACAGGGACATAGGGTAAGAGTCTGAAACCACAGCCAAGGAAGGGAAACGAGCAGCAGAGAGCCATGGCAGAGGCACCAAACTGTTGCCAGGAGAGGAGGGAATGGCAGAAAACAGTAGGATCAGAGAGGCAGGGAGAGAGCCCCGAGTGATAAGCCAACACTCTCCATGAAAGTATCTGGGACAGAGAAGTCGGGTAAGTAGAGGCCCTTAAACGGGCTGCCAGGTGTGATCTGGGGGGTGGGCCAGGGGCCTTTGTAAGAGCAGGGAGGAGAAGGGGGTTAAATGGTCTCCTGTTTCAGAGCTGTTTCAGTGGGAGAGAGGAAGCAGGGACAGACAGGGTGAACTCTTCTCTGAAGTCCTGGGGGGAGAGAGTGATATGGGAATTAGGGAGAGGCAGGGCCAAAGGAGAATGTGGGGTGCACAGGCCTAGGGAGGCAGCTGGGGCAGGGCACAGGGGATGTAGGGGTGGGACTGATGGTAGGCACTGACGTCCCAGCTTGGGGCAGGGGTGGGCAGGAGTGTTAGGGGATGGGAAGAATCCTGAATGTCAGAGCTGACCTGCTTCCAGGTAATGGCAAGACCACAGTGAACGCGTGGTCTGTGGCTGGTGATGGGAGGTGCGGCCCCAGGATCAAACATCACAGAGTGGGACGCCTGGGTGGCTCAGTTGGTTGGACGACTGCCTTCGGCTCAGGTCATGATCCCGGAGTCCTGGGATCGAGTCCCACATCAGGCTCCCAGCTCCATGGGGAGTCTGCTTCACTCTCTGACCTTCTCCTCGCTCATGCTCTCTCTCACTGTCTCTCTCTCAAATAAATAAATAAAATCTTTAAAAAAAAAAAAAAATCACAGAGTATGTGTTAGCCTAACAGCCCCGTCAGCACCCAAAGGGTACCTACCTGATGCTTTTCAGAAGGCCGGAGGGGATGCGGTCCTTGTGAGGACATTGTGATATGGTGCACAAAACCAACACCAAAGCTTGGCTCTTGCTTTTTACCGAACGCACACGGGAGAGCCCTCCCCATCTGGAGGCCCATCCCACCACTGCCCCACTGGGAACGGGATGGGGTCATGGAAGGCGTTCAAACATGACCCAGAAGACAAACCACACATCACCAAGAGTCGTCACAGAAGTTACAGCTTCCCGTGTAAATCTGGAGGGAGGACCCACTCCTGCTTTCTGTGTGATCATTCTTCCCTGATTTTGATCCCCTTAAGTATTACACACCGGGGCTACAGAAGGAAGAAAGGGAAAGCAGTCGGGCCACAACATGATCCGCTACCCTCAGCTTCCGATGGCACTGAAAATCCTCACGTTTCCAACACGTCTCTCAGTACTTCCAAAATATACACACAATAGAGCGTATAGATTTAATATCAGAAACGCCTTTACGATATCAGTTGCAGAAGACAGAATTAAAACCCCCGTACAGGTCAACCCACTTCTACTAGTCCTTTTATTCCACTTATAAATATATAAATTAGAAAGATAATACACACTGATAAAAATTCACACAACACAGAAATGAATTAAAGAGAAAACAAAAGGCTTCTGTACTTGGGGGTAAGGCGCTGGGGATGGGGGAAGGGTCAGGTCTTTGAGCTACACACATTAATTAGTAAGTAGTAAGAACCAGTCATTTTACCTTTTTGAAGCTGCTGATTCGACATACGTTTTTGGCCCTGCTTTGGCTTCTCACATCTTTTAATCCCCCTTTTGGAATCTACCCCAGTCTCTTGCCACCAACTCACCCCTTATTCGACAGTGCATGTCTTCGAGCACCTCCCGCCCAAAGCTAGAATCTTTAATTTAGCCTGGCCGTCTTGTTTTCTAATTTGTTTTTCTTTTTCTTTCTTTCTTTCTTTTTTTTTTTATCCTGAGCAAACAAAAATGAGTTGGGCCCAACAGTGACACAGGCTCTCATGGGCTAGCCCAGCAACCTGGTGCAATGTGCAACCTGTTTCCTCGGGAAAAACCTTTCTGTTTTGCGCATGAGCAACCGGGAGACACTTAACCGGAAATCGTAGGGACTTCCATAACCTCCACCTCTGTTCTGCCAGAAGCATTCTCCCCTAGTCTCACCTGCCCCGTTAACGACGAGAGGCTTTGTGAGCAGGGACGCTCTGGGGCCCGACTGTCCAGTGCCGGGCCTGCTTCTGACACTTGACCTCCGGAAAGCTCTTCAACCAGATATACAGCAAGTGCTTACCACGGGGCCCAGTCCTTGGCAAGTGCTGTGTCCTAAGAGAGTTGGGGAGATTGGTTAAGAAAGGCATTTGCCCCTAGTTCCGGGAGACCACAGACCCCTTGGAAGCTGGCGAGTGCTCTGGGTGCAAAGTGCACGCTCACCCCCGTTACCCCTGGCACAGGTGCACATGCAACTCAAGTACCCCCTCCCCGCCACCCTTCCCCCCGCCGCCGCCGGTCCTCTCTACACTGATGTGGGGATCTCAGGCGCGAAACTCTGTGGCAAGGCTTTAAGTCTCATGTTCACAAGCAATGGGCTATTGAGCAACTCCCCCGTTTCAGGTTCCGCTTTCGGCAGAAATGTTACACCTTTCTTCCCCAAAGCCCTTCTGACCCTTGCCCGTTTTGCTCTTGATTCAGGCCAGATCCTCCCTGGGTCACCTTAAGACCATCTCTCTGCGTGCAACAAAGCTGCACATGCTCTCTGCGAATCATTCTGATCCTTCCCCACAGCCCTCGATGGTGGGGCCGCTTGTGCAGCATCTACTGACGGCAGGCCATGGCTCGGACCCGTGCCTGCTGAGCCCTCCCACACCCCCACCAGGCCCCCGCAGAGGTGGAAGCTACAGACGCCCGGGCCCTTGTTCTTAATAAGCTTGGAAAGAGTGCAAACCAGCAAAAGCCAAAGATGACAGAGGCCAGGAGGAACTCATGAGATGATCTAATTCCCTCATTAACCAGGGAAGTAACTTTCTCAGTGGCCACCCCACTCATTCATGGCTGACAAGCTGCCGGCTCAGTACTTGGATTCCTTTGGCATGTCTCAGACTGTACCATGCAGGTGAGTTGCATGAAAATGCAGTTTCTGCACTTCTGGCAGGCTCCTGGGCCGCGATGCTGATGCTGGGGGTGCCGGGACCGCTTAGAAGAGAAAGGGTTTATGTCAAGGTTAATGGACTGTCCCACCCTGGCTAAAAGCCTCTTTGCCCACCCTTCCCGTGGCTGTTTCAATGGCCTTTCTTCAGGAAAGCTCCCTTCTCCTCCATCATCCCTGATTATCGGCTCCCACGGCCTCTGTACCATTTTCCCTTTGAAGCGTTTATAACAACTGTAATTAAAGAGTATTTGTATAATTATTAGTTCAGTGTCTGTCTCCCAGGGAGACTACAAGCTGCATGAGGTCGGGCCCAGCACAGAGACTGGTAAATCATACTGTCAATGAAAGGGGAGCCTAGGAGACCCTGGCCCAGAACCCTGGAGTAGAAAGGGAACATTTGGGGGCGCCTGGGTGGCTCAGTTGGTTAAGTGACTGCCTTTGGCTCAGGTCATGATCCCAGGGTCCTGGGACTGAGTCCCGCATTGGGCTCCCTGCTAAGTGGGGAGCCTGCTTCTCCCTCACCCTGCTTGTACTCTCTCTGTCAAATAAATAAATAAGATCTTAAAAAAAAAAAAGAAAGGGAAAGTTTACACCCATGGAAAACACCTTCTGGAGGCCTCAAAGGCCAACAGATGATACTTCTAGCTTTAGGATTCCCAGCAGTTTTAAATACATCCCAACTAAAATTTAAGCTGAAAAGGATACTTCAAAAGAAAAACATCTAAATGTTTATCAGGAGCAAAATAGTCCCAGATCTGGTACTAGCCATTCTGCTTGGGGGATAGTTAGGCCTCTCAAAGAAGCATTCCCTAGCGTCTTCCTTGGGTGAATGGTCTTGGAGCACAGTGTGGGCTCTGGCTGTGGGAGCAGAGAGCACGCGCCCTGACCAGCCTCACTCTACTACAGACCAAATGTTCCTTTTTGAGTTCTCTTGCTGCCACCCTTTTGAGGAACCCCAAAGCTCTGAGGCCTCAGCTCCTTGGTGTGGGGACAGATGCCTGACCTCGTTGCCAGGGAGGCAAAGTCCGAAGCCAGACAGCCGGGGTTCAAGTTTATCAGCTCTGTGCCCTGGGAAAAGTGACTCAACTCCTCTATGCTCTAGTTTCCCCATCTGCCAAATGGGAACAGGAAGGGACATGACATACACAAAGAGCACAAGCCCGGCCTCAGATACGTGATTATTACTGTTTTCTGTCTATGCAGTGCAATTTGAGATCTCTCTGTTGTTTTGCACAATCTCTACCCAGTGCCTCCACCTATTCCGGACCGACTCTTCCCAGCTCCTCCTGCCTTACCTGTCTGGAGCTTGTTTGAAGCCATGACTCACTGCAAAACTCTGCAGGTTCCATCAATCACCTTCCCATCCCCGCCTCTGTGTGTCACTCGTGGGTTCCTTCTGGGAGGGAGGTCTCTTTCCCAGTGCCCAGTACACTTACTCGCCAAGTATTACAGAGGGCCCACCATGTGCCAGGCTTTGCTCTGGGCACAGGGGCTCAGCAATGAACACAGACTTTCTACCCTCACGAGCTGATGTTCTAGGAGGAGGTCTGGCCCATGAACAGATACCAGTTCAGGCCTCTGACTCTTCCTCACACCCATTCTTCACGGCAGATTAGTCCTAAATAAATCGTACATGAGTACAAAGCAGGAAGAAAGCAGGCCAGATCCCAAACTGCTGACTGTGACATGGGGACATCCTGTTGATGAAATGCTGCCCCACGGAACTGGGGGTCTTTGCTTCTAGTTCCCCCCAGCAGTCACCGCTGGCCTGTCAAACCCTTCAGAACAGTACATGGGCAACACACCCGGACAATAAGGCGTTCCATCTACCTGTCCTCTGCAGGCAGCATACACCCATGGTTTTCTTATTCTCAGAGCCATGCTCTTTGGACAGAGCCTGATTCGGGACCCCCCGCAGGAAGAGAGGCCATGGCCTTGTGTTGAAGAGCACTGGACATGGACTCTAGAAGCTCACATTCAAATGCTGACTCTGCCCACAGAGTGTGGCCCTGGGCATGGAGCTTTTCTTGTGCCTCGGTATCTCTTAGAAAATCTCTGACGTGTCTTCCAGCTTAGTCTTAGGGTTGAGATCAACCATCATCATTAACAGGAGACTCAGCAGACGCAGAGATGCCTTCATTCAGCAACATGAGCCTGGGACCCGGTGGTGAGCAAGCGCCCTCTGAGACACACCCGCCTTCTCCATTATTTACTCCCGTCTAACTTCAAACTTGAACTTTTTAAGCAGACTCTGATAGAAATATCTCTGGGCCCCAAGGCAACCCTAAAATAGAAGTCATGCAAAATCTCCGGTGGTCCCATTAGTCTCCCTTCCTTCAATTTGAGAACGGCTCCAGACCTTGTCTGTCTCCTTGTCTCCAGACGGCGAGCCTAAAATAAGTCTCCCTGGTAGGAAATGCCCGGTTGGAATGGAAGGGACCCCAGTACGGAACAAATGACCTGCCGGCCACACACCACAGGATAAGGACTCACCTAGGAATCTGCCTGGAGAAGAGTGAGCGCCTATCCCCATTTCAACTCAATGCAACTCCCTCCATAGACAAGTGGGCAACCAGGAGAAACCACAGGAAAGAAAATGTGACCCAAATGCCCCCCCCCCCCATTCAAAAGAAAGCAGCTCTACTCCCATTGCCCTTGAGTGAGAAAGCCAGGTCCTGCAGGTGTCTGGAGCACGGGAATGCAGCTGGAGCTGTAGGTGATCAATTAGGGTCAGGTGGGTGCCTGGCCCAGGGTGACATGTGGCTCATGGGCCAGTTGATAAAGGCATCAAGAAAATTCTAGAAAACAATATTCCCTTTTAAAATAAACAAGAAAGCTGGGGTGCCTGGGTGGCTCAGTGGGTTAAAGTCTCTGCCTTCGGCCCAGGTCATGATCGCAGGGTCCTGGGATCGAGCCCCACACTGAGCCCCCAATCGAGCCCCTCATCGGGCTCTCTGCTGGGTGGGGGAGCCTGCTTCCCCCTCCCCCACCTGCCTCTCTGCCTATGTGTGATCTCTGTCTGTCAAATAAATAAACAAATAAAATAAACAAGAAAGGTACGATCATACTGGGTCACCCCCCAAAAACTGGACAGGCCCCTGGCTTAATCACAAACACTAAAAATACATGTTTTATGTCTAATGACAATTCGGGGTGGTTTTCTTCCCTTCTCCCATAAGACCCGGTACTCTGAAGGCCCCCTTCCCCCAGAAAAGCACATCGGGGTGCAGGGCCAGGGCCCTCTACTTGGAAGAAATGAACTTTGACTGTTGTTGCTTACACGTGTACAAAGGCAGAACTCAAAGAGTAGCTTCAAAGTTGGCTGGGTGACCCCCAATGGTGCAAAGTCCTGCTTTGCACACCTGTGGGGGAATTTTTTGTGAATTTCCCAGGCGCCCACGGGAACCGTTTCCGTCGGCTCCAGGTCCACACCGGCTAGGAGTTTCCACTTTGCATAGAAATAAAGGCGCTCAGGGCGTTCTTAACAGTTAGGGCGCTCAGCCTGCAGCTCAAAGGTGGGCCACCAGGATGGTCGGTCATTCGCGGACCGCTCAGACAGGGAAGGACGAGCACCTCGCAGGGTCCCTGTGAAAACGCACCCAGACTACGGCTCTGCCTTCGCCCCAACCAACGCTGAGCTTAGAAATACACTAAGGGCCGTTTCGGGTTAGTTAAAACCCACGCCAGCACCTCCCAGGGCTCTTAAATCTTCCCAAACTACAGCTCAGACTGGAGGGAAGCAGTTGCAGCGACCATAAAAGTCATCTTAAAAGGCAAGTTGGAAAAAAACCCGATACGCACTAGTTAGCAAGTCCGCAGTTCGGGGGGCGGTGGCACCAGGGCCGGATCTGTGGGATCCGCGCGCCTGCAGGGGCTGCCCCGTCGGTCCCCGGGTCCCCGCGCCCACCCGGCAGCCTCCCGGCCCCCTAATCTGACGCCGCCGATCACACCCCACAGCTCCGTCCAATTAGGAAAATGACCGCGAGGAGACAGAGAGGGGCGACGAGGAAGGGAAGTGAAACTAGGGAGCCTAGGGACAGGCCGTGGGGACCCCGCCAGCCGGCGAGCGCCTTCAACAGGTCCCCCGCCCGGGGCGCCCCGACGCCGGCCCGGCCGGGTTCCAGCAGCGCACCGCGTGTGGCCGCCGGCTGCCCTCCGGGGCGCCCCGGATCCCCCACCTCCTCCGCGGCGGCGCGCTCGGCCCTCCCCCGCCCCCCACCCGGGACGGCGGGGACGCGCAGCAACCGCCCCCCCCCCCCCCCCCCCCGCCACCCGGAGAATAAAGTTTGTGGGCAGCCGCAGGGGCGGGGCGGCGCGGCGAGGGGGTGAAACTTTGAGTCCCGGGCCGGGTGTGGGGGGAGCGCGCGGGGCGCCGGGACACCCACGTGCGGGCCCGGGAGCCGCCGCCGCCGCCTCCCCGGCCTCCCGCTCCGCCGCCGCCGCCGCCACCGCGGCGCTTTCCTTTCATTTCTGCTTCTCTCTCTCCCTCTCTCTCTCCTCGCTCGCTCGCTCATTCGCGCGCTCTCCTCGCTCTCGCCCTCTTTCGCTCGCTCCCTCCCTCCCTCCCCTCCCCCTCCCCGCCCCCCCACCCCCCAGACGCCATCTCTCCCTCTTTCCCCGGCTCTCCCTCTCTCCCTCCAGCTCCCCGGCATGAGGGAATGTGGAAGTGAAAGGAAAAGACGACATGTTTGCAGCGCGGCGCGGGCCTGCGCGCGGCCGTCCCCGGGGAGAGGCGGGGGGCGGGTCGGCCGCGGCCGCCTCGACCCACCCCCGCGCCCCCCGCGCCCCCGCCGGCGCGCCGCCCGGGGGCTGCGGGGCCAGGGGGCCGGGGGGCCGCGCGGGACACTCACCCTGCTCCGGGCGCGGCTCCTGCGCTGGGGCCCTCGGCGGGCCGGGGCCGGGGCCGGGGCCGGGCCGGGGGCTCCTGGCTGCCCACCGCCCGGGCTGCTGCTGCGCGCCCGCCGCCCGCCTCCACGCGCGCCCGCCGCCTGCTCCTGCCGCCCTCCCTCCGGCTCCTCTCTTTCTCTCTCTCTCTCTCTCTCTCTCTCTCTCCCTCCTCTCTCTCCCTCTCCTCTCTCGCTCTCTCTCCCTCCTGCTCGCTCTCTCCCTCCCTGGAAGAAGGGAATGAGGCAGGGCTGACGTGAAGGGATGCAAAACAGCTCCTCCTAACCCAGCTCGCAGAGGAAGAGAGACAGAAAAGCAGCCCTTTTATCTCTCTTTTGTTTTCTCACTTCCTTCCACCCCCCCAGCACCCCCCTCTTGTCAGCCCAAGTTTTCTTTTCTCTTTCTACCGCAGAGAGGATTTTTCTTCCTTTCTTTCTCTTTCTTTCGGTTCAACTCTCCCACTCAAATTGAAAGCCTGGAGGGTTTTCTTTCTCCTTTTTTTTTTCTTCCCTCTTTTCTTCCTTCTTCCTCCTTTCTTATTTCTCTAAAAGGGTTTTGTTTGCTGTGGGAGTTTCGTTTGAAAATCAAGTCACGCCTTTTTTCCTCCTTTTCTTTCTTTCTCTCTCTTTTTTTTTTTTCTCCTCTCAGCAGAAAAGGGGAACAAAGATTAACTGAAGCGGGGGAGAGGGGGAGCGTCAGAACCTCGCATGGAAATGGGGGGCCCGGCCCGGCCCCGCACAAAGGGGGCCGGGGGGCTGCGTGCCCCCTCCCCCCTGGGAAGCCCGGGGCGTCCTCCCGAGAGGAGGGTCGGTGGGGGTGGGGGCGGGGGCAGCGGCGGCGGCTGGGTGCCGGGTCCTTCCGAAGTGCGGGCGGGGGCCGCCGAGTCCGCCCCTCCCCAGCCAGGGGTGGAAAGCTGGGTGTGTTCTTTACTTATATATTTTTAAAGTAGGCAGATGGGCTTGGAACAAACATCCCCGCAGAGCACTGAACTGTAAAAGAGCCTTTAAACAGCTGTTTGCAGAGCCCTGGACGGCCAGGCTCGAGGGAGCGGCGCGGGCTGCGAGTGCCGGGACCGGGTTGAGAAGGGGCTCGGAGGAGGCGCTCGGAGGAGGGATCGGCCCCCCGTGGGCTCTCCCATCCCTGGGCCTGGGCCTGGGCCTCGGCCCTCCACCCCCGACCGGGCGCACGGCTGGGGGGCGCCGAGGCGTGGCCGTTTGCAGCGCGGGGGGTCAGGCCCCAGCGCCTCCCCGCGGGGCCGCGGCCTCTGGCACAGCCTGGCCTCCCTCAGACCCCGCTCCCGGGTAGGCCGGACCCTCGGCCTCCCAACGTCCGGCACGCCCGCCACTCGGAGCCGCTTCTTGACTCAGACGCTGGGCCGGTGTCGAGTCCTCGGACTGAGCCGGGCACAGCCGCCAGGAAGGGTCAATTATTCATGGGGCGCCTGGGCGTGCTCCCAAGACCTGCTCTACCCTCAGCTTCTCCGGAGAAGTGGGGAGAAGACAAGGGAAAAGTTCCCAGAGCAAACTTGGCCACGTTTCTCATTTTCCCAAGTAAGTATTGAGCACCTGCTGGATGCCTGACCCTTGGACGGGGGCTGCTGCCAGGGGCTGGGGAGAAACGTGAGGTCTTCGTGGGCCCCGAGGGTTTCCGCAGGAAACAATGCCAGAGAGCGGCTGCAGCCCAGGACCAGGTCATCGAGAGGAAGGAAAGCCTGAATCCTCACCCCTCCCTCCTCTCTTCCTTCCCCTTCCCTTCCTTCCTCCCGGCTGCTTCGCCTTGGCTCCACCCCTTCTCCTCATCAATTCCTCCCACACTTCCCTGCTCTCCCTGGCTTTTCACTGGAGGGTCCCTTCTCCCAGCGAGGAGCAGATGCTGAGCCCCATTGTCTCTCCCCCAGTGACTGCAGCCTCCCGGGGACAGGACCTGCCACTCTTCACCCTTCCCCCCAGCCCAGAGGCCCTGGCCTTTAGAGACTGGAGCCCCAAGGCCACTGCCCCGCGCCCCACCCTAAACCAGCTCCTGGTGTTGTGAGCAGTGACTCCAGTCACTCAGAACATGGTTTGTTTCTGCCTGGGAGTGAGAAAACAGGAGCCCAAGACTTCTTGGCTTTAGCAAAGGAGGACACCGTGGTTTTCACATCAGAGCGCTGAGCCCAGGATGACCCCAAAGCATTCGCCCACTATGCCCTCTTAATAGGATAGACAGGAAGCCACATTGCTGTCATTTTATATCCCACTTAGTGCACCTAAGCTGTGTTCTCCAAACAAAGCAGAACACAGCTCTGATAATCAAGCATTCAATTAACAAATGCTTACTGGCTCCCTCCTCTGTGCCCACCACCGTGCTGGTTGCTGAGGACCTTGCCATCGGCACGAGTGGCCCTCCCTTAGGCTTCGCAGCCCTGCAGGGGAGGGAAAGTGGCGAGAGGACAGGCAACCGTGATGCTGTGTGATACATGCCAGGATGAACCAAGGAAGCCCCTAAGGGTACTCGGGCTGATCAGGGATGGCTTTCTGGAGGAGGTGGCATCTCAATGAGTAGGCCTGTGCCAGGCAAATGCGTGGGAAGGTACGGCCTGTCCAAAGGCCCCAGGGCAAAAGAGAACATTCTTACAGATTCTTGGAATTGCCACAAGTATTTGCTGTAGTGTGGAGTAGAAGGGGGGAGTGGGGAGTGAGGGCCGGCAGGCACACAAGTCAGGGAGGGGCCAGTGGGGAGTGTGTTAGGGCGTAAGTCGGGGAGGGGGGCCCCTATCTGTGCGAGATACAGCACATTTTAACTTCTTCCACTTGCTAGCTTCAAGAACTTGGGTAACAGCAGCCTCAGTGAAATGATAGACTCAGTTTGGTCACTCCTGTACTGGGCCTGGAAGGGCCCAGGCTTACTTGCTTCATATCCCTGGGCAAGTTGACCCAAGTTTTCTCATCTGTAAAATGAGGATGAAAGCCCCTCACAGAGTTATTGTGAGCCTTGCCCGAGCCCATGCCCAGCACAGGATCTGGGACAGAAATGCCGATATATGGTAACTTTTATTCATTATTATAAATCAGGGAATGACTGACAGGGAGGGGAGGTGCCCATACAACCTGGAAGTGACATTACATTCTGGGTTGAAACCAGAATGACTCACGGTGTCAGAAATGTGATATGCTCCCTGGGGGAGAAGCATTCCTTCGAAGATGGCCCCTGTCCCGGTGGGTGACTGGGATTGGGGCAACACCAATGTCTGATCTGGATGCCCAGGGTATCATCTCCTGAACATGACTGGAATGTAGAGACCGGAGTTCCAGAGGCCTTGCCTGATCAGTGGAGTTGTATGGCCTGCCCGAAGAACAAATAGGAATCCTAAAATCCAGGAGGGCCCCTAGGAGCAGACACCTGGGTGTGTTTGCTCAGCGGAGAGAAGTAGACACAGACATTCACAACAAGGGGGAGAGAGGGAGAAAAAGAGATTATTGACTCCTCCAGAGCCCAAATGAATTCCCTTAAAACCTCTCAGGCCTTTGCTTGGGTTCCTCATTCCCCAAGCAACCAGCAGATGAACTTGGCCCCACCAAAATGCCCCTGGTTGGAGGCAGACCCTGGTGTTCCAGCTTCTGCATTGTAAACATTTTATATCTCTATTATTTCTTTATGACACAAGTTCATTGTGAAAGAATTTGAAAACCAGCTAAGCCCAACAGAAAAAGAACCCCCTGTAGAGACATTGTATCTTGGTGGAGATCCTTGGACCATTTATACCCATATACCCGCATGTAAATGCACATCCCAGTGAAACTGTGCAGAGTAAATCTTGTTAAACAGATGAATGATGATACGTGTAAATATCTTATTTTTACAAAATTAACAAAAATGACATAGCGCTATGCCTACTGAACTACAACAACTTCTCTACTTGGTAATGGGCCACAAATATCCTTCCTGTGTATGAACATCCACGTCATCACCCACGGATGATACCGTTCCATGGTGTGCGTGTGTCTTCATTTGTTTAAACGAATTGTTGCACTGTGGGATGTTTCCAGTTTTTCACTTTCATGGACCCGCTCCAATGAACATACTTGTGCAGGCTCCCGAGTGCCAGGTGGATGTCGGCTTCTGGTCGTCATTTCACATAGGAGGACACTGACATGCCGAGATGTTAAAGCAAACTTCCAAGGCCACAGCTGTGGTGTGGCTGAACCGGACTTGGAAGCCAGAGTTCCCATTTGAGAATTCTTTTCCGGGACGTCCGTTTTCTCCTATTCCTTTTTTATAAAAAGATTTATTTATTTATTTATTTGACAGAGAGAGAGAGAGAGATCACAAGTAGGCAGAGAGACAGGCAGAGAGAGAGGGAGAAATAGGCTCCCTGCTGAGAAGAGAGCCCAACTCGGGACTCCATCCCAGGACCCCGAGATCACAACCTGAGCCAAAGGCAGAGGCTCAACCCACTAAGCCACCCAGGCACCCCTGTTTTCACCTATTCTTTAGAGCAACTGTTCCCTCCATGTACCTCCCCGGTCCCGTGACCAGGAGGTCACCCCAGGACAGGTGACCCACATCCTTCTCTGACACCTTTTACACTTCAGGAGTGTCCCCTTCTGGGGGGAATTGGGAGGAGTAAAAGCAGTCTTTTATGACAGGGGCTTCATGATGCTGCATTTCGTAAATTGTAATGCCTCCGTGAATGTCAGGAGCTCCCAGCAAGGGCCTAGATGCACAGTTAGACACCAGTGCTATTGAGCCAAATCCCCTGACCTGCCCCAGCCCAGGAAAGAAGCCTCCAGATTCACACTAGGGAGGGAGAAATCAGCTGTCGTGAGGCAGAAGCAGCCAATGGTGGCATCTCCAGGGCCTGCCATGGTTCCCCGCCTAAGAGCCAAAATGGGAAGGAAGGTTTGTTATTATGAGGTGTACTCACCCTCGTGGTCTCCTGAGGGAGGACGTGTGCATGCCACAGGCCTTCCAGAACGTTCGTTGGTAATCAACATCCCTGAAAATCTGAGGAATGTTGTAAACTGAGAAAAGGGATGAAACACAGCTCTTCCAGTGTTTCAATGGATGTGTTCACCAGAGTAACGGCTTGGAGATTAGCAGGTTAAACAAACAGATTAAAATCTGTTTGTTTGTGGGTTTGTTTTTTTTTTTTAAGATGTTATTTACTTATTTAAGAGAGAGCATGAGCAGGGAGGAGAAGAGGAAGCAGGCTCCCCGCGGAGCAGGGATCCTGATGTGGGGCTCAATCCCAGAACCCCGAGATCATGACCTGGACCGAAGGCAGATACTTAACCAGCTGAGCCCCCCAGGCACCCCTAAAATCTGTTTCTTTCATTGACAGAACTAAACCTTTTAAAACTGACCTTTGAAAAAGTATGACTGGTCACTTTGCAGTATTTAATACTGGATTTTTAGTATCTAACCTCTTACTGGAATCTGGTGTCAGACCCCAGGGTTGAACTAAAAGAGCCGTGGAAAGCAAAGGTATGTCTGGGGCCCCGAAGGACAGGTTAAGTGGCAGGAGACCCAGAAATGGCAGAGAATCACTGAGAACTAGGGCGGGGACGGGGGTCCCACAGAAGGTGGGCAATGACTCAAAATCCTCGGAAGTATAGCAACACAATTTGGGAATAACCAGGGTTTCCAGAGCAAACCCAAAGAAAAGCGATAGTCTGCGTGGTTAGATGGGGTGAACGTCTAACATCTGCACATTCTTTTTCCAGTAGTACTCTTTTTTACAGAGTAATGACAGGTACATCAGATAATCCAGCGCTCCCACCCCCTTCTTGTGACCCAGGGTGCATGTTTGCATGCGTTCATTCCCCTCGTGTAACTTAACTGGCCTTATTTGCATAAATATAAGAATAAAAATATGCCCAAAGAAACACGGCCACTGACCATAAACAGGAAACTGCCAGGATCACCAAACAGTTAAAAACAAATAAACACATAAAAGCCACAGTGATGACAGGTATTGCTATGGGAAGGCTAATTAGTACGAAGCCTGGAAAATTGATTGATATTAGAGATCAAGAGTTTAAAAGTTACTCTGATTCAGTAACTTCAGTTCTAGAAGTCTGAGAGAAAGACAGCAAGGTGAACAAAAATGCATGTGAAGGATGTTTATTAAAGCGTTGCTCATGCTGGCAAAAGTTAGAAACAAAAAAAAGGAGATGGAAATAATCCAAGTATTCAACAATGAGGAAATTTTTAAAGAAGTTAGGGCATGCACATTTGATGTAATACTATATAGCTACTAAAAACCATGTTTTTAAAAAAAAAGATTTAATTGATTAACTAATTAATTAATTAATTTAGAAAGCATGGGTTGGGGGAGATGGAAAAAATCTCAAGCAGATTCCCCACTAAGCATGGAGCCCAATGTCGGGCTCCATCCCTTGACTCTGAGATCATGACCTGAGCAGAAACCAAGACTAGTGGTGAGCCACCTCTAAAAACCATGTTTTTGAAGAATATTTAATGACCTGGGAAATGTTTGTAACATCGGAAGCAAGATACAAAATTGGATCTGTGTCAGAATTCTATTTTAGTACAAATTTATGTATGCATACATATTTATCCCCGAAACACATATTTATATGTTTTACACATATAAATTCAATATAAATTTAAATATTATAAATGTTATTATAAGTTTAATATAATTATAAATATGTGTAAATAAATAACATTTATTTATCCCCCAAAACACATATAAAATACTAGGAAGGAAATACAAGTTTAAAAGAGTTATTCCTGGAGACACCTGAGCGGCTCAGTGGGTTAAGTGTCTGCCTTTGGCTCAGGTCGTGATCCCAACGTCCTGGGATCGAGTCCCACATTGGGCTCCTTGCTCAGCAGAGCCCAGTACCAATACCTTCCTCTACCTCTGCCTGCTGCTCCCCGGCTTGTGCCCTCTCTTTCTCTCTCTCTCTGGCAAATAAATAAAATCTTTAAAAAAAAAAAAGTTATTTCTGTTTGTGGGAATTATAGGTGATTTTTATTTCCATCTTTGACTCTTAGAGTATTTGACAACTTTCTATGTTGATGATACTATTTTAAACAGTGACCGATATTTACAGAGCAAGATCTAGGCTTCTTACCCCCTCCATAGTCAATGGCGAAAAGACCCAGTCCAGGCCTTCAAGAAGCTTCTACTCCGTAGGAGAAAACAGTCAAGCAAACAGCAAGTGAATTCTGCAGAATGTAATTCTGCCTCCTCCCTTGGAAATGTTTGAGGACCTAGGAGGAAAGAGGAACCAGCGGTTTGGTTGCTGATGATTTGGGCTCTGGGTTGAATAGACTATCTGTTGTGAAAGTGTATTGTGCAAAAGGAGAATGGGGCTTTTTATGAAGGGAGATAAAGAGGGCGTGGGGTGGAAACTGCTAGGCTGGGGGAGGAGGAGGCAGGCCTGGACGTGGCGGTTGGACTGTGGGCAGGGCTGCCCTGAAGGACCTTCCAAGTTGTCCTCCTCGTTCTACACCTGGGTCACAGTGTCCAAGGCCTGCCGAGTGCTTGGCGCTCTCTTCGTTAACATTGGCTCAGCCAATGTGTACTGTCCATAAGAATGGATGAAAGAATCAGCATATAACATCGGGGGTCACGCTCACACATTTCCTTTAAGGCATCAATTGAACACGTTGTCTGGAAAAGAAAGACACGATTGTGAGGCCCTGACGATGAGCAGGACGGGAGGAACTGATACTCCTGACCAAGGCGGGGAGGTGTGCGTGTGTGTCTGGGTGTTTGTGTGTATGCGTGTGTCGGCTTTAATGTCAGGAGGGACCAGAGTTCAAGTTTGAACGTGGCCACAAATGGAGTCGAGGAACTCTTGGCTGTGGCAGCTTGCGAGCTGTGTGACCTTGGCCAGACCCAGTCTCGGAATGCTTCACTGCCTAGAAAATGGGCTTAGGACAACCTAAGTTCCTGGAGATCAGAAGAGATAACTATGCATGCAAGAGAATGCTGTGTAGACAGCAAAGCACTCTGCAAATGGGACAAGCTTTTAATGTCAGTATGATTACCTATAAACCCCCAGGCATCACCTGCTCCGCAGGGACTGGGGAGGGGTAGGGACCATAGCGTGACGGCTTTGCTGTGTCAAATCTTCAGACATGAGTTCTCTTTTTGGTCTCCTGCTTTTGCCTTTAATCTTTGCTTCATCAACAAACATTTACTGAGAACCCACAAAGTGCCCGCCACCTTCAGGGGTCTCCCAGGCAACAAAGGGTGACACAGGTAGGACTAGTGATGACTTACATGAAGAACAGAAGAGGCAGACCCAGCTCTTATCTTTGGGTAGACTTACTTAGAAGTGGTGACGTTTAAGATGAGTCTTGAAAGAAAAGTGGGAATCAGCTCAGGGAAACAAGCGGGGGACACGCTTTGAACAGGGGAATAGACTTTAGGAAGTTCCTTATGCGGCAGTTTCCCAGTCCGAAGTCTTGTCCTATCCCACTGCTGAATGAGACAATAACACGCCAAGGGCCTTGCACAGAGCCTGGCCTTCGGTTGTTCCTGTAGAAAAAAGCCAGTTCTTTGTCCTTTTGCTATCAAAATCACTTCCCCTTTGAAGCTTACTTCCTGCTCACATTTTGCGCTTTCCACCCCCGGCTCCTGAAGATATTTTGCCTGTTGGCTGGGGCTGTAAGTTAGACTCAACCTATTTGCCAGGATCCACAGAATAATTTTAAAAGTGGAATTTTCGACCGTAAAGAAAAATCTCAGTAAATTTGAAATACAGGCCTCGTATGGATCACATCCCTCATTCACAATATGCTGAAACTAGAAATGAATGGCAATAGGTTCTTCAAAATTCTCCAGAATTGCTTTTAGATAAAAGAGAAAAGGATAAAGAGTTAATTTGGAAAATAACCCAAAGATGAACCAGATCTATGAAAATCAATGGTGTATGTGAGAAGTTCTACTAAAAAAAAAAAATTTTTTTTAAGGATTTTATTTACTGGGGTGCCTGGGTGGCTCAGTGGGTTAAAGCCTCTGCCTTCGGCTCAGGTCGTGATCCCAGG
>NC_081569.1:5534752-5565742 GCF_022355385.1 Mustela nigripes
TCCTCCTCTCTCTCTCTGCCTGCCTCTCTGTCTACTTGTGATCTCTACCTGTTGAATAAATAAATAAAATCTTAAAAAAAAATTAAAAAAAAGATTTTATTTTCTTATTTAACACAGAGAGAGAGATCACAAGTAGGCAGAGAGGCAGGCAGAGAGGGGGAAGCAGGCTTTCTGCTGAGCAGAGAGCCCCATGCGGGACTCGATCCCAAGACCCTGAGATCACGACCTGAGCCGATGGCAGAGGCTTAACCCACTGAGCAATCCAGGTGCCCCTCTACTCAAAAATTTATTTAGCTTTATTTATTTATTTATTTATTTATTTATTTATTTATTTGAGGGGATTTGTGGAGGGAGGAGCAGAGAGAGAGAGACAAGCAGACTCTGCCTCACGAGCACAGAGCCCAATGAGGTACTCCATCTCACAACCCTGAGATCATGAGCTGAACCGAAATCAAGAGTAGACCCTCAACCGACTGAGCCACTCAGTTGCCCCCAAAATTTGTTTAGCTTTTAAGATGATTTTACTATTAAAATCAGAAGAAGTTAAACAAATAAAATATTCACTACATAAATTTAGAAATATCAGAAAACAAAACCCCAAATAAAGATAAGGAAGGAAGGATGCCTGCGTGGCTCCGTGCGTTAAGCATCTGCTTTTGCTCAAGTCATGATCCTGGGATCCTGGGATCGAGTCCTGCATGGAGCTCCCTGCTCAGAGGGAAGCCTGCTTCTCCTTCTCCCCCTGCCCCTCCCCGCCTGCTTGTGCGTGTATATTCTCCCCCTCTCAAAAGATAAATAAAATCTTAAAAAAAATAATAATAAGGAAAGAAGAGATCAGGCAAAAAGCAGAAAAGAATAAATTAGGACAATGGAAAACAGTCCAATTAATGCATGTGCCTTTGAGTCGGTTCTTTTTGCAAAAACGAGGTCTAGATAATATAATGGGCAAACGTAGTGAAGAAAAGAAAGCAGAAACAAACACAAGCCGAAATGGTGGGAATAACAGAAGCAGAGAGACTTTAAAAATAAAAATCTAAAAAGAGAGTACGGGACATGGCTGACAAATTTTGAAAACTCCCATGAAAAAGGCAATTTTCTGGGAAAAAGAAGATAGAAAAATTTCCCTGTGTGACAGAATCAAAAGGAGAAAATCTAAAGTGCCTCCTTCGGTTTCTGCTCAAAAGCACCCTGGACAGAGAGACTTCCCCAACCAACTTTCCAAAGCCCCGCACTCCCACCCCACTGTGTTTCCATTTTCCCCGGAGCGCTTCACACCATCTGATATGACATATGTCTAATTGCTTCCTTGTTTCCCTTCTTCTCTCCCCCCTGGAATAGGAGCTTCCTGAGAAGAGAGAATTTGGTTTTAGTTTTTTTTTTTTTTTTAATTAAACTTTTTGTTTTGACATAATTGTGTTTTTTTAATTAAATGTTTTATTTTGAGATCATTCTAAGAAAACCGCTTGGCTTGCTGTTGTATACCTACTGCACAGACCTGGCACACAGCGGACTCTAGAAATAAATACTGGTTTAATGAATAAGTGAATTGAGGAAGAATTTAAGGGAGAGATCGAGAACAAAGTTGTCAGTCCAGAGGGTTTTACGGGGTGGGGGGGATGGACGTCTTTGAAAGTTATGGGGCATGAGTAACCCCATGTTCTAGAAACTAAACCGAAATATAGCATTTTCTCAAAGAAGAAAACTGCCCCCCCCCCCCCCCCCAACAGAAGACTTGAATAAGGAGAGACCCATCCTATGCCTGGGGTAAAGGTTAAATAATGTGTAGGTAGAAAGGTGAAATGAATTTAATGGCTTAGTGCAAACCCAAATGTGACTCTTTTTCAGACTTTGGCACAAAAAAAAAATATATATATATATATATATATTATATATATATAACTCATTTAGCAATATAAACAATTTCAAAGAAAATTTTGTAAAATAAGAGGAAGGAGGGAGGGAACTGATCGATATATAAAACATACTACAAAATTATAATATTTGAAATACTAGAAAATTATAATATTTAAAATTGTGTCATATTAGGGCAAAGATATACAGTTATTTTATTTTTTATTCATCTTATTTTAATTAATTAGTCGTTCATTTTAGGAAAGAAAGGAGAGAGAGAGTGTGCCGATGCTGGGGGGAAGGGAGGAACTAAGGGAGAGAGAGGCTTGTAAACAGCCTCTATATCCAGTGCAGAGCCCAGCTCAGGGTTCCATCTTAAGACCCTGAGATCATGACCTGAGCCAAAATCAAGGGTTGGTTGCTTAACAGACTGAGCCACCCAGATGCCCCTATTTTTCTTATCTTTTTGTGTTGTTTTTATTTAAATGATGTGCAGTTATTTTATTTTATTTTTTAAAGATTTTATTTATTTATTTGACAGACAGATCACAAGTAGGCAGAGAGGCAGGCAGAGAGGGGGGTGGGGAAGCAGGCTCCCCGCCGAGCAGAGAGCCCGATATGGGGCTTGATCCCAGGACCCTGGGATCATGACCTGAGTTGAAGGCAGAGGCTTTAACCCACTGAGCCAACCACGTGCCCCGATGTGCAGTTATTTTAATAGATTAAAATAGATAGCTCAAGGGGCGCCTGAGTGGCTCAGTCAGTTGAGCATCTGACCTCCACTCAGGTCATGATCCCAGGGTCCTGGGATCAAGTCCAGCATTGGGCTCCCTGCTCAGAGGGGAGCCTGTTTCTCCCTTTGCCTGCTCCCTCTGCTTGTATCCTTCTCTCTCTCTCTCTCTCACTCTCTCACTGTCAAATAAATAAAATCTTTTAAACTATTCTTTAAAAATATTTTATTTATTTATTTGACGAGAGAGATCACAAGTAGGCAGAGAGGTAGGCAGAGAGAGAGAGAGGGAAGCAGGCTCCCTGCTGAGCAGAGACCCCCCCCCCCCCATGTGGGACTCGATCCCAGGACCCTGAGATCATGACCTGAGCCGAAGGCAGTGGCTCAGTGGGTTTAAGGCTTTATTTGAATTGTATGATTTTACATTTTTTACATCAAGAATATGCCCATGTTCACTTACACCATTTTAAAAGGTAAAGTGGTGACAAAAACAAAAAGGCAGAGTTTTAGACATTTTTAAGTATTTTTAAAGCTGTCTTTAAAAATTATATAAACAGCAGGTATAAATGATTTCTTTTTTTTTTTTTTTTAAGATTTTATTTATTTATTTGACAGACAGATCACAAGTAGGCAGAGAGGCAGGCTGAAAGAGAGAGAGGAAGAAGCAGGCAAAGAGCCCGATGTGGGACTCGATCCCAGGACCCCGGGATCACGACCCGAGCCGAAGGCAGCGGCCCAACCCACTGAGCCACCCAGGCGCCCCAATGATTTCTTTTTAACTGTAAAATCCCAACAGATAAATGATCAAAAGATACCGTAAGTCAGGTCACTCAGGAGAAAATAACCAGAAAACAAAACGACAAGAAAATGTTCGTGCTCACAGTCATTTAAATAAATCCAAAGTGGAAGCTAGCACGGAGGGTTCAGATTCCAACTTCCCTTCTGGGCCCCAGGACTGGCTCCCTCTTGGGGGAACCCAAAGCCCGAGAGGGTCCCTGCTCAAATGCTCCTAGCTGGAGATTTTGCCAGCGCTGCCCTCCTGTGGAGTGCGTGGCCCTGTCCCGCCCCGACAGGGCCCTCCGGCCCTTTCTGCGGCAGGACGCAGTGTGGGCGGAAGGAGATCCAGTAGGGTGGCCAGGCTCAGACAAAGCTGAGACCTTTGCTGGCACCTGAGCACTAGAGCATGGGGAAAGGTTGGCATTAGGCCTTCCCAGAGCTGGGAGGAAACCAGGAGATGAGGTGGGCAGGTCAGATGAAAACAAAGGGATTTTAAAGCTAACGGAGCAGGGGGCCCCGGGGTGGCTGAGTCGGTTAAGCATCCAACTTTTGTTCTAAGCTCAGGTCTTGATTTTGGTGTCTTGAAGGAGCCATGTGTTGGGCTCCCTACTTAAAACTCTTGGAGCAGAGTGGAAAAACTCTTGGGCACAGAGACCTTCTGCTCCACTGTCTGGCTCCCTAGTGTTGCTGACAATGTGTGGACCCTGTGTGTCCACTGTGCGACTGCAGACTGCTCATCCCTCTGGATCCGGACAACTTGGGTTCCCAGCTCTACCAACCACTTACTTGATGCCAGGAAAGTGAACCTTCCTGAACTCTTTTTTTACTTTCGTGCATTGAGGATAAGAACAGAGCTCCAGGGGCACCTGGATGGCTCAGCTGGTGAAGCATCTGGCTTCCACTCAGGTCATGATCCTGGGGTCCTGGGATCAAGCCCCATCAGGCTCTCTGCTCAGCAGGGAGCCTGTTTCCCCCTCTCCCTCTGCCCTTATGCTCTCTTTCTTGCTCACTGGCTCGAGCACGCACTCTCTCTTTCTCTCTCAATGAATGAATAAAATCTTTAAAAAAAAAAAAAGAACAGAGCTCCAGGGGTGGTGGTGGGAGGAGGGTTCAGCGAAGAGCCAGCGAGGTGCTCAACAGGAGGTCAGGCACAGTAAAAGGCTCACTAGCTGGCCATTGAGGGCTGGTTTATCATTCTCCAGAGGCCTGACCTCTCATCAGTGTGAAGTGGTTCTTGGATATGAACTTGTGGGTCTTGTGGCTGCGGGCCATCTCCGCTCACATGGTCTCTATATGTCACTTGTTCAAAACAGAGCTCCTTATCCCCTTCTGGTCTTCATAATAAACCTGTCCCCACACTGGGCTCCTGTCAATGGTACCACCATCCATCCAGGGTCAACCAGAAACCTGCCATTCCTTCTCTTTCACCCCTGATGCCCATTAATCACTGAGGTGGTTGATTTCACCATGGAAAGTCTTCTCAGGCACTTCCTCTCCCATGGGCCTGGTCCAGCTGCCAGTATGTCCTTCCCCTGTGACAGCCTCTGGCCGCTCTGGGTCCACTCTGGACCCCTCTGTCCTATTCTTCAAAAAATATTCTCTTAATAACTTAAACCCTTTTATTTATTTATTTTTGTGAGAGAGAGAAAGAGAGAGAGAGAGAGAGAGAGAGAGCAGGAGCTCAAGTTGGGGGAGAGGGGCAGAAGGAAGAAGAAGCAGACGCCCCGATGAGCAGGGAGCGCAATGTGGGACTCGATCCCAGGACCCTGGGATCATGACCAGAGCTGAGGGCAGACGCTTAACTGACTGAGCCAGGCAGGTGCCCAACTTAAACCCTTTTATTGGACTTCTACTGCTCTTAAGATAAATGAAAATAAAAAGCCCTATTTACTAAGCAGCTACACTATCCCATTGTGATTTATCTCCTTCAGCTCTCGAAACCCTGTTAGGTAGATACCATCACTTCCAGCTGGCTGGATCACCTTCAACAAGTTCATTTAGTGCCTCAGTTTCATCATCTGCTAAGTAGAGATAAAAACCTTACCTCATTGGGTTATTGTGAGGACCAAACTAGTTCTATCACAGACACTGCTCAGAATGTGCCCGGCATGTAGTATGTGCTCATTAAACTGAGCTAAGTGTTGGAGAAGATGCGCTGTGTGGCAGATAGGGAAAGAGAAACAGAGAAGTTAGAAAACTCACCCAAGGGCTCCCGGTGGCTGAATGGCCATCACTGTGCTGATCTTCAGGGAGCGTCCAGGTGTCCTGTCCGTTGCTCACCATGCCTTGTTAGGGTTTCTGGGCTTTATCTTTTAAGAAAATGATTTCCAGGGGCGCCTGGGTGACTCAGTTGGGTTAAGCCTCTGCCTTCGGCTCAGGTCATGATCTCAGGGTCCTGGGATCAAGCCCCACATCGGGCTCTCTGCTGGGCGGGGAGCCTGCTTCCCCCACCCCCTCTGCCTGCCTCTCTGCCTACTTGTGATCTCTCTCTCTGTCAAATAAATAAATAAAATCTTTAAAAAAAAAGACAATGATTTCCAAAGTGTGTCTGTTAAATGACAATGCATAAGAGGTTGTCTGTGCCAGAATGGGCAAAGGATTGATGGAGAAAAAATCAAAACAGGTCCTCTACTGAAAGATTCCTCAGAGCCTTTACTTTGTCATTATGTGTATATGCCATAAAAAGTTTCTTAAACTTATTTGACCCAAGATTAAGGGCTCTAAGGCACACACGGAAGGCTATAAGAAATGCTACTGTCGGTCCCGGGCAAACTTGAAAGGTTTTTGGAGGGTTGCAAAGGATGGGGTTTTAGGCAAAGAAATTCTGTGACACGGTTGCCACTGTGAAGAGAGCACATGGGAAAGGAGAGGGAATCTTGTTCTCGGGAAACAGAAGCAGCAGAGAATCACCCTCCGGGGCCAATGGGCAGGTGTGGGATGGTGCTCTGTGTAGGCTCAGCTGGGGAGCTGTCCCCATACTTCTAGATGGTCAGAGAGGGGAAAGCCTGAGGGCTAGCGACACATGGATTTGAATGCCCCTGGGGCTGAGATTAGCACCTCTCTTGTTTATTTCCTCCCACAAGCCCAGGTCATTCTTCTGCAGGTCCAGCCTCCCCCGTAGCCAGGTCTCCTCCTTCCCAGCACCTCCTGCCCCCGCCTTACCACCTCTAGCCCCGGCGCTGCAGAACCACCACCCGGACAGGTAATGGGACCATCTCTTTTGGATTCCACTCGTGGGCCCCGAATGGCCTAAATCATGGTGCAATCGCAAAGACCCGCATCTTCCAGACATCCCTGTTAAAAAAGATGTCAGATGAATGTTCTCCTTGATGTGCCTACGTCAAGAAAAAGGAAAACCGTAACATGTGAGGGGAAATTCAGCCTAACAGGGAGCCCTGCTGCCAACCTCCTGAGTCCTTGGAAGGTGGAGAAGCCCCCTTCAGATCCTTACAGGAGTCTCCATCTGCTAGCTCGTGCTCATTAATTAGTGTCCTTTTTCTCAGGCATCAGCACTCGCAGCAAATAATGACAAGGTTTCAGATCCAAAATCTTTTTTATTTATCACTCACTGTTGTAAGCTTTGCTTTCTATTTTTCATTGCAAATAGCCAAGCATTTCCACTATATTATGGGCTGCATTTTACAGTGTTAGGCAAGTTGGGGGAGTTGACAATAAAATATGCCCCCTCCCCTCTCCCCACATGGGTAAAAATGTGCTGAGTTCGAAACTGCTTTACAAATGATTTTTTGGAGCATAATCTGTCTGGAAGCTATTTGGCATATCTCTGTAACCACAAAATTGTGGATCTGATTGTGAGTTTGCTCACCCCAAGGAGACTTGCTTTTCTTTCTTGTCTTCGTCCTTCCCTTCCTTCCTCCCAGCAATCCTCTTTGTGGCTCCCATTCTCTGTGACATCCAACAGCAACCCCCCCACACACACCCCTCCCTCCTGCTTCTTGTGATTTTCCCCAATGCTGCTTGGAGGGCGCCACCCCTCCTCCGCGCTAAGTTAAGTCTGGGTGGGTGTTGACCTCACCGAAAGGTGATCTATATACCCAGGCCCAGCCAACCAACACAGCATGTTTCCCTGCGTCCGTGCTGAGCTGAGTCAGGCCAGCTAGAGCCAGTGAAATTCTCTTAGCTTTCTGGGACCAGCCTTTCCCTTTTCCTGAGAGGGTAAGCGCTGTGACCGCCATCTTTCCATGACCAGAAAGTGAGGCCAACATTGAGGAGAGCAGAGCTGAGAAGTCTTTGGTCCTCTGATAGGCTCGGGGGAACTCCACTGACACGGGGGGCTTTTGCCCTATAAACCACTAAATCCACTTGGCTTAAACCAGTTGGGGTTGGGTTTTCGGTCACTTGGTAACCAAAAGAGTCCTTATTGGTTCTCTCGCTCTGTCACGTCTAGCCAGCTCTTCTGCTTTAGCGACCCTCATGGCAGGTTCCCCGACCCCCCAGTGCGGATCACAGCACACCGCTCTTCTCCCTCTCTTTGGAAAGTGAACAGTGCATACGTGTCTTGCTGAAAGAAAAGGAACCGTTTTTAAATATTCCGAGCTTCAGTCTGCTCTGTACCTGCAAATAGGCAAGTCACATATGTTCCCGGGGCTCCAGCAGACACTAGCTGTCCTCTGGCAGCCGGCCGGAAGCCCGGAGCAGTTCTCCTGCAGGGAAAGGCAGCCAGCCCGCAGGCAGAACCAAGGAGATGTGAACTCAGGGTGTTTTGAGTCCCTTGATCCAAACTGACCAGACTGGCCTCTCCTGCGCTTCTCTGGAGGCAGAGAGAATTCGTGCCATCTTTGGAAGAGTAGTAAACCTGGCTGTTAAGAGGGAAGAAATGCAGTTAAAGGCATCAGCCAGATCTGGGTCCAAAACCTCATCTCACGGCTTGCAAGCTCTGTACTGCGGCAAGTGACTGAGCCTCAGTTATCCCATCTGTAAAATGGGGATAACAGTATCCACCTCATTCATGGGGCAAAGCATCACGCCTGCAGTAAGCAGCCCATATATGAGGGGAAATCATGGTTCTTAATATAATTAGTTATCTCCAAGCCTGGTCTCCCCTGAGTTCGCTGAATGAAGCATGCTGTTGGCTGTTAATGGGGAAGGTTCTAAAGATGGAGAAGGTGGACAGTGGCTATGGCTTGGCTACTCTTCAGCGGAAGTCGTGGGCTAAAGAACATGAACTTTAGCTTTAAGGATGGCTTAAGTTCAAGTCTGGCTCCATCACTTATGCGCTGTATGACCTTGAATAAGCTATGAGTGACTTTTCTGAGCCTCCATTACCCCATCTGTAAAATGGGCAGGTGGAAGCCTATCTCAGAAGCGTGTGAGGAGGTGATGAGCTAGGGCGTGCACCTGCCTGGCACATTGTTTAAAGCTCAGTAAGTAGCGGGGTACAGCTCCAGTGTGTCCAGAGGCCGGCTCTCCCAGTGATGGTCCGTAATTATGTAAGCACAGCAACGAGGCTGCTGGTATCTTTATTTAAGCGGAATTAATTATTCCTTAGACAAGGGATGTAATTTACGGTGAGAGACAAGGAAGAGAAGCAAAAGGAGGAAGGATAATGAGAAAAACAGCACGTGTGAGGGAGGAAGAGCTCTGCGAGATGGCGCTGTCTGGAGATCTTCCCGCAGACTGCTGCTCTCTGCCAGCCGATGCCAGCAGCACTGGCCCAGGTGTTGGAGAGCTGCGGCCCAGCCTGTGCTTCCTCCTCCGGAAACTCGCATAGCCTTGGCTCGGGCGGAGATGCCTTCCGTAACTGTGTGACCTTGCACGGGTCACAGCTTCTCTGAGCCTCATGCTCTCTCTGTGAGATGAGGATATTGACGCCTGTCTCTTTCACAGGGTGGATGTGGGGATTGAAATGCGGAATGCGGATGCACTTTTAAAATTCCCTAGAATCCTCTTACGGGCCCAGATGGACTAAACAGTCTATGGTTTGGAGCGTGCCATTTCCCAATGCACATTAAACACTTTGAACATGCTTTTCCTTTTTCTTTTCTTTGCTTCCTTCCTTCTTTTTTTTTTTTTTTAAGCAGGGGAGAAACAGAGAGAGGGAGAGAATCTTAAGCAGGCTCCATGCCCAGTGTGGAGCCCGACACTTATGACTCTGAGATCATGTCCTGATCCGAAATCCAAGAGTCCGACACTTCACAGACTGAGCCACCCAGGCGCCCTGAACATACGTTTCCCATGTCTGTTTCATGCCCTGGAAGATGGGCTTGTGCCTGTACCTGTACCTGCAAATAGGCAAGTCACATATGTTCCCAGGGCTCCAGCAGATGCTAGCTGTCCTCTGGCAGCTGGCCGGAAACCCGGAGCAGGTGGGAAAGGCAGCAACACACAATCTGGCTGGGGCTGGGTTCTTGCTGGAGGATTGATTGGGGTGGGTGTGGCTGTTAAACGCAGCATGGGTGGAGGGGTTACACAGGAGGCAAGGCTAGGTACTTAGGCATCAGACAGACCCGAACCTGAAACCTGGCCTCCAGCTGGGAAACACTGGGCCGATTTTTTATGAACTTTCCAGTCTCCCTTTATTCATGGGCACGAGAGCGTTACTGTGAAGACAGAAAGAGAAACGTGTGTCAAGTGCTTAGCATGGTTCCTGGCACCTTTTCCATCTCTGTGAGTTTTGTTTTATTCCCCCAAAGAGAAGAAACAAATCAGAAACTTCCAAACCCCTGAATCCAGCCTGGGTTAATTCGGAAATGAACACTCGACCCTCCAAGGGTGAGTCTGGTTTTCAAATGTGCTTGTCTTCCTTCACTTAATACTGCTTGATAGGCTTAGAATGGCAGAGTGGGGACTCTTGCAGTCAGAGGGGATATTAGCCAGGGCTTGGAGCCATGGCCTCAGGAATCTGCAGAGAGCTGCGTGGATGCCAGGAAGGCCCAGTAGGCAGGGTTCCAGGGGTCGGCTTTTGAAGGTGGTTTGCAAACCCCACAGCCCCATGCTTGAGCCCATCACAGTGCTCCTTCCGTGTGGCTGAGGTCCTTCTAGAAGAGTCCCATCGCCGTAGACGTTATTACCTCTCTGCTGCGGCAGGAGTCTATTGCCATCACGGTCATCCGTGTCCAATTTTATTTTTGATTTTTAAAGTTTCAGAGCTTTTTTTTTTTTTTGGCAGTGTAAACCCCAACACAATACACCAGCATGATTTCATGCATTGAGAGAGGAAATCTTTCCTGGATAAAGAGGGAAATTATGCAGATAACTTTGGCACGACCTCCCTCCTAGGCAGCCATAGAGTGAAACCTTTCATTTAGAGGTCTGGCCCTTCTTTCTGCAGTTTGCTGTAATCTACATTCACCAAGGAAAACTTGTACTGATCGGGGCACCTGGGTGGCACTGGTTCAGTGGGTTAAACCTCTGCCTTCGGCTCAGGTCATGATCTCAGGGTCCTGAGATCCACACTGGGCACCCTGCGCAGTAGGGAGCCTGCTCCCCGCCCCCCCACAACTGCTGCTCTGCCTACTTGTGATCTCTCTCTCTCTCTGTGTCAAATAAATAAATGAAATCTTAAGAAGAAAAGCATATTGATCATGGGGACCCAGTGTGTTCCAGGGTCGTGGGTTATTTTTCTCATCCTGACATCTGGATTGAACAAGGCCAGCAGCAAGACACTGCACACTGCTCCAGTACCTTCCCCTCCAATAAATACAAAGAGAGAGATCAAGCTTGGATGCTTCTTGGCTGGACCAAGGATCTGGAGAAACAATGGTGGTGGTAGGAGCCTTGTGTCCAGAAGAAGAACAGATCAAATCTGCAAGTCCCTACACCTTGTGTTCAATTTTAGATCGATTTCTAGAATTCTCCAGCATCACCCACCAGGAGCTCCAGGGTTCTGCCTGCTAGGCCTCCCTGAGCATGAGCTGGGGTGCTGAGGCTCAGAGCTGAGCACAGATGGGGAAGGGAGTCCAGAATGCTTGAGAACTCAATCCTTTCGGCAGGGGAGGTAAAGGTGGAGTGTCTGGAGGCCAGAGGCCAATGAGACAAAGAACACTGCCCTCTTTGAAACCTTAGGCTGGCATTAATATCATCGAGGCTTCAAAAGACATCCCATCATTCTAATAAAAAATGAAAGCCGGAGAGGCTCCGTGCCCAGACTGGCCGGCATACACGAGCCAGGCCAGGCGCCTCCAGCAGAGGGCGCACGCAGGGATGGGAGGTGCCCCCACGCCTGGTCCCATCTGGTCCCGCACTGCCAGAGCAGAGCAGGTACCTGGAGAGGCACCGCCCCAGGGATACGAGTCATTCCAGAGGAGAGGCCCCGGGAGTGTTGGGGGCGGGGGAGATAGAGACTGGGGCACGTGACCCCCAACCTTGCACCCTAACTGTGCGCATCTGTTTGTTAGGCATTTGTCACTCGTTTGGCGCTGATTGGGTTTCCACCTAGTGCAAGGCACAGCCACACACTACTTCCAGATTCACCTGCTGAAGACACCGCTGGAATCGCGTGCTTCCGCTCCAGGACCTGCAATGACTCCCCATGTCCACGGCTTCATGTGATGTCTCTGCCTGGTGTCAACACCTCTGACGTTCTGCGTCATCTCTCGGTGCACCATTCCCCTTGGGCAGGCAGACTGGTGCCCTCGCCCGCTCCCCCTAAACTGCCACCTGATTTCTTCTTTGTAAAATGGCCCTGGTAGTGCCCCCTGTCCCGCATAGAGTCGCTGGTGTGTGGATTAGGTGAGAGAACACGTAAGCACACAGTAGGCATCATGATAAATGTTTTTGGCGATAGTGATGCTGCGTCTCAAGGAATTCCTTCCTTTACAACACCGCCCCCCCCCCCCCCACCACCGCTTTGCCCAGTCAAGACGTCTCTGTCTTTCACAGCCGGGTTGAATGCTGCTCTTCTTTCCAGAAGCCGAGCAGGGTCCCTTGGGGCCAGTAGTTTGCAAAGCTGGGACTCACCCGAGAAAATGTTTTTCTTTTACATGGCTTAAAATGTTTTCTTTTGGGGGTAGAAGCACATAACATAAACTTTACCACCTTAACCATCTTTAAGGGAACGGTGCTGTCGTGTCGAATACATTCACACTGTTGTGCAACACATCTTTTGAACCTTTTTATCTTGCAAAACCAGCGCTGTACACGTTAAACAAAAACTCTCCATTTCCCGTTTGCCTCAGCCCTTGGCAACCACCCCTTAACTTTTGTCTCTATCTATTTGACTACTTTAGATACTCAGTATAAGTGGAAAAAGGCACTATTTGTCTTTTTGTGAGTGGCTTCTATCACTTAGCATGATGTCCTCAAGATTTTTCTGTGTTCAGTATGTGACAGGATTTCCTTCCTTTTTTAAGGCTGAATAGCATTCTACCATATACATACATATACATATTTGTGAACCACATTTTAAAAAAGAATTTCTCTCTTTATTTGAGAAAGAGCAAGAGAGAGAGAGAGCATGAACAGGGGGAAGGGCAGAGGGAGAACCAGGCTCCCCGCTCAGCAGGGAGCCTGATGTGGGACTCCATCCCAGGACCCTGAGATCATGACCTAAGCTGAAACAGAGAATCTGCTGCCTAACTGACTGAGCCACCTAGGTGCCCCACCATAACTGTATTTTTTAAAAATTAACATATAATATATAATTTGCCCCAAGGGTACAGGTCTGTGAATTGTCAGGCCCACACACTTCACAGCACTCACCATAGCACATACCCTCCCCAATGTCCATAACCCCACCCCCCCTCTCCCTACCCACCTCCTCCTGGCAACCCTCAGTTTGTTTTGCGAGATTAAGAGTCTCTTATGGTTTGTCTCCCTCCCGATCCCATCTTGTTTCATCTTTTCCTTTCCTACCCCCCAACCCCCCCACTTTGTCTCTCAAATTCCTCATATCAGGGAGAGCATATGATACTTGTCTTTCTCTGATTGACTTATTTCGCTCAGCATCATACCCTCTAGTTCCCTCCACATCATTGCAAATGGCAAGATTTAATTTCTTCTGATGGCTTCATAGTATTTCATTGTGTATATATACCACATCTTCTTTATCCATTCATCTGTTGATGGACATCTAGTTTTTTTCCATAGTTGGGATATTGTGAACATTGCTGCTACAAACATTTGGGTGCACGTGCCCCTTTGGATCACTACGTTTGTATCTTTAGGGTAAATACCCAGTAGTGCGATTGCTGGATCATAGGGTAGCTCTGTTTTGAGGAACCTCCATGCTGTTTTCCAGAGTGGTTGCACCAACTTTTATTCCCTCCAATGTGTAGGAGGGTTCCCCTTTCTCTGCATCCTTGCCAGCAGCCAGTTGTCATTTCCTGACTTGTTGATTTTAGCCATTCTGACTGGTGTGAGGTGGGATCTCCCTGTGGTTTTGATTTGCCTTTTCCTGATGCCGAGTGATGTGGAGCACTTTTCCATGTGTCTGTTGGCCATCTGGATGTCTTTCTTTGCAGAAATGTCTGTTCATGTCTTCTGCCCATTTCTTGATTGGATTATTTGTTCTTTGGGTGTTGAGTTTGATAAGTACTTTATAGATTTTAGCTATTAGCCTTTTATCTGATATGTCATTTGCAAATATCTTCTCCCATTCTGTCAGTTGTCTTTGGGCTTTGTTGACTGTTTCCTTTGCTGTGCAAAAGCTTTTGATCTTGGTGAAGTCCCAATAGTTCATTTTTGCTCTTGCTTCCCTTGCCTTTGGAGACGTGTCTAGCAAGAAGTTGCTGTGGCTCGGGTCAAAGAGGTTGCTGCCTGTGTTCTCCTCAAGGATTTTGGTGGATTCCTTTCTCACATTGATGTCTTGCATCCATTTTGAGTCTATTTTTGTGTGTGGTGTAAGAAAATGGTCCAGTTTCATCTTTCTGCATGTGGCTGCCCAATTTTCCCAGCACCACTTGTTGAAGAGACTGTCTTTTTTCCATTGGACATTCTTTCCTGCTTTGTTGAAGATTAGTTGACCATAGAGTTGAGGGTACATTTCTGGGCTTTCTATTCTGTTCCATTGATCTATGTATTTTAGCACCACTACCATACTGTCTTGATGATGATAGCTTTGTAATAGAGCTTGAAGTCTGGAATTGTGATGCGGCCAACTTTGGTTTTCTTTTTCAGCATTCCTCTGGCTCTTCGGGTTCTTTCTGGTTCCATATAAATTTTAGGATTATTTGTTCCATTTCTTTGAAAAAAATTGATGGTATTTTGATAGGAATTGCATTAAACCTGTAGATTGCGGGTGGGGGGAGGTTAAAAAAAAGCACATGTAGATTGCTTTAGGTGGCATGGGCATTTTCACAATATTTATTCTTCCAATCCATGAGCATGGAACATTTTTCCATTTCTTTGTGTCTTCCTCAGTCTCTTTCATGTGTACTTTATAGTTTTCTGAGTACAGATTCTTTGTCTCTTTGGTTAGATTTATTCCTAGGTATCTTATGGTTTTCGGTGCAATTGTAAATAGGATCAACTCCTTAATTTCTCTTTCTTCTCTCTTATTGGTGTATAAGAGTGCAACTGATTTCTGTGCATTGATTTCATATCCTGACACTTTACTGAATTCCTGTACAAGTTCTAGCAGATTTGGAGTGGAGTCTTTTGGGTTTTCCCAGACCCCAAAGGGGTATCATATCATCTACAAAGAGTGATAGTTTGACTTCTTCTTTGCCAATTTGGATGCCTTTAATTTCTTTTTTTTTTGTCTGATTGCCGAGGCTAGGACTTATAGTACTATGTTGAATAGCAGTGGTGATAGTGGACAGGCCTGCCGTGTTCCTGACCTTAGCAGAAAAGTTTTCAGTTTTTCTCCATTGAAAATGATATTCACTGTGGGTTTTTCATAGATGGCTTTGTTGATATTGAGGTATGTACCTTCTATCCCTAAACTTTGAAGAGATTTGATCAAGAAAGGATGCTACACTTTGTCAAATCCTTTTTTAGCATCTATTGAGAATATCATATGGTTCTTGTTCTTTCTTTTATTAATGTATTGTATAACATTGATTGATTTACAGATGTTGAAACAACCTTGCAGCTCTGGAATAAATCTCACTTAGTCGTGGTGAATAATCCTTTTAATGTACTGTTGGATCCTATTGGCTATTATTTTGGTGAGAATTTTCGCATCTGTGTTCATCAAGGATATTGGTCTGTAATTCTCCTTTTTGTTGGAATCTTTGGTTTTGGGATCAAGGTAATGCTGGCCTCATAAAATGAGTTTGGAAGTTTTCCCTCCATTTCTAATTTTTGGAACAGTTTCAGGAGAATAGATATTAATTCTTCTTTAAATGTTTGGTAGAATTTCCCTGGGAAACCATCTGGCCCTGGGCTCTTGTTTGTTGGAGATTTTTGATGACTGCTTCAATCTTCTTACTGATTATGGGTCTGTTCAGGTTTTCTGTTTCTTCCTGGTTCAGTTTTGGTAGCTTATATGTCTGTAGAAATGCAACCATTTCATCCAGATTGTCAAATTTGCTGGCATATAGTTGCTCATAATATGTTCTTATAATTGTATTTCTTTGGTGTTGGTTGTGATCTCTCCTCTTTCATTCATGACTTTATTTATTTAGGTCATTTCTCTTTTCTTTTTGATAAGTCTGGGCAGGGGTTATCACTCTTATTAATTCTTTCAAAGAACCAGCCCCTAGTTTCGTTGATTTGTTCTACTCTTCTTTTGGTTTCCATTTCATTGATTTCTACTCTTATCTTTATTATTTCTCTTCCCCTGCTGGGTTTAGGCTTTTTTGGCTATTCTTCTCCAGGTCCTTGGTGTAGGGGTACAGTTAAGTTGTGCCCATTTACACTCAGGGTAACTATTGAGACCTTTCTTGTTTCTTGAGAAAGGCTTGTATCGCTATATACTTTCTTCTCAGGGCTGCCTTTGCTGTGTCCCACAGATTTTGAACAGTTGTGTTTTCATTACCATTCGTTTCTATGAATTTTTTCAATTCTTCTTTAATTTCCTTGTTGACCCATTCATTCTTTAGTAGGATGCTCCTTAGCCTCCAAGTTCTTTCCAACTTTCCTCTTGTGATTGAGTTCTAGCTTCAGAGTATTGTGGTCTGACAATGCAGGGAATGATTCCAATCTTTTGGTACAGGTTGAGACCTGATTTGTGACTCAGGATGTGATCTATTCTGGAGAATGTTCCATGTGAACTAGAGAAGAAGGTGTATTCTGTTGCTTTGGGATGGAGTGTTCTGAATCTGTGTTCTGAATATATCTGTGGTGTCCATCTGGTCCGGTGTGTCATTTAAGGCCTTTATTTCCTTTTTGATGTTTTGCTTGGATGATCTGTCCATTTCAGTGAGGGGGTGTTAAAGTCCCCTACTATTATTGTATTATTGTCAATGTGTTTGATTTTGTTATAAATTGGTTTATATAGTTGACTGCTCCCATGTTAGGGGCAGAGATATTTAAAATTGTTAGATCTTCTTGTTGGACAGACCTTTTGAGTATGATCTAGTGTCCTTCTTCATCTCTTATTATAGTCTTTGGCTTAAGATCTAATTTCTGACATAAGAATCCCCACCCCAGCTTTCTTTTGATGTCCATTAGCATGGTAAACTGTTTTCCACCTCCTCATTTGAAATTTGGAGGTGTCTTTGGGTCTAAAATGAGTTTCTTGTAGACAGCATACTGATGGTTGTTTTTTTTTTTTTTAATCCATTCTGATATCCTGTGTCTTTTGATTGGGGCCTTTAGCCCATTTACACTCAGGGTAACTATTGAAAGATATGAATTTAGTGCCATTGTAATGCCTGTAGGGTGACTGTTAGTGTTTATTGTCTCTGTTCCTTTCTGGTCTACTATTTTTAGGCTCTCTCTTTGGTTAGAGGATCCCTTTCAATATTTCCTATAGGGCTGGTTTGGTGTTTATAAATTCTTTTAGTTTTTGTTTCTTCTGGAAGTTTTTTAAATCTCTCATTCTATTTTCAATGATAGTCTAGCTGGATATAGTATTCTTGGCTGCATGTTTTTCTCATTTAGTGCTCTGAATATATCATGCCATATATCTTTCTGGCCTGCCAGGTCTCTATGGATAGGTCTGCTGCCAATCTAACGTTTATACTATTGTATGTTACATAGCTCTTGTCCTGAGCTGCTTTCAGGATTTTCTCTTTGTAACTGAGACTTGTAAGTTTTACTATTAGATGACAGGGTGTGGACCTATTTTTATTGATTTTGAGGAAGGTTCTCTGTGCATCCTGGATTTTGATGCTTGTTCCCTTTGCCATATTAGGGAAATTCTCTACTATAATTAGCTCCAATACACCTTCTGCCTCCTCTCTCTTTCTTCTTCTTCTGGAATCCCAATTATTCTAATATTGTTTCATCTTATGGTATCACTTATCACTCAAATTCTCCCCTCATGATCCAGTAGTTGTTTGTCTCTCTTTTGCTCAGCTTCTTTATTCTCTGTCGTTTGGTCTTCTATATTGCTAATTCTCTCTTCTGCCTCATTTATCCTAATAGAAGAGCCTCATTTTCTATTGCACCTCATTAATAGCTTTTTAAATTTCAACTTGGTTAGATTTTAGTTCTTTTATTTCTCCAGACAGGGTTTCTCTAATATCTTCCATGCCTTTTTGAAGCTCAGTTAACACCTTAAGAATCATCATTCTGAACTCTAGATCTTTCATATTACCGATCTCCGTATCAATTAGGTCCCTAGCCTTTGGTACTGCCTCTTGTTCTTTTGTTTTTGTTTTTGTTTTTCATGGTGAGTTTTTCCACCTTGTCATTTTATCCAGATAAAAAAATGTGAATGAGAGAATAAAATACTAAAAGTGTGGCAAAGACCCCAGAAAAATGTATGCTAACCAAATCAGAAGAGACCCCAAATCAGGTGAAGAAGATAACGGGGTAAAAAGAAATTTTTAAAAATTTAAGAAAAAATATATTAGACTGGTGAATAGAACAGAACCACCCACTTGATTTTGGGTATATTTTGGTCTCTTAGAAGAAACAATCTCCTGAAATTTTAAAGAAAGAAAAAAATATATATATACACACACAAATATAAGGGTAAACATGATGAAGGGATGGAATACAACTGTAAAGATGAAAATTTTTAAAATTTCTAGAAAAGGAATTGATAAGTTGGTTGGAAAAAGAAAGAAAAAGAAAGTGGAGAGAATGTGCTCAGGCTGGAGACTAGAACAAAGCCATGTACTAGATTTAGGTATATTTCAATTCATTAGAAGAAATTGTATCCCAAAAATTTTTAGAAGAAAAAACCCTATATGTATACAAAAAATAAAGTTAGATATGATGAAGGATAAAATATGACTATAATAATGAAGGTTTAAAAAAATTTTTTTAGAAAGGTATTGTTAAGATAAACTAGTTAAAAAACCCTAAAGGGGGAAGGAGGAAAATTTAAAAAATTAGAATAAGAAAAAAATAAAATAAAAAATTTAAATTGCAAGACTAAAGAATCATGGGGAGAAAGCCTTGAATTCCATGCTTTGCTTTCCCCACCTCTGGAATTCCACTGTTCTCCTTGATCAATGAGCTTGGTCTTGGTTGGATTTCTTGCTGTTCTTCTGGGAGAGGGACCTGTTGCCATGATTCTCAAATGTCTTTTCCGGAGGCGAAATGCGCAGCCCTTGCCAGGGGCTGGGTTAAATCATGTGCTTGGTTCGCTCTTGGAGCTTTTGTTCCCTGAGCACTTTCCATAGAGTTCCAGAGGATGGGAATAAAGATGGCGCCTCCCAATCTCCGCCTGGAGGAGCTGAGAGCCCGGGGCCCCACTTCTCAGTGCAGCCTCAGAGAAAAGCGTTCAATCCCTCCCATCTCCCTGCTCTCCGGCGGAGCTCAGAGCTCAACCGGCCTGTGACTGAGCATTTCTATCTCTGGTGCATGGCCCTGTTTGGAGTCGCCAAACCCAGCAAATTCCTGCCACAGACTCCCAGAGAAGGAAGGTGATTCTCCCCGGATCTTGTGGGCTCCCTGCTCAAAGAGCAGTGGTAAAACTGTGTCGCGGATCACAGTTTAAGGTGACCCCAAGCTGAGAATTCACTCCTCAGCTCCATCTCTGTAGTTGGTGTCCCCGCTCTGATACCTGCGAGTTCTGCCACACCCAGACACCCCCGATCCTTCTGTGACCCTGCAGGACCTGAGACCACGCTGTCCCCGCAAGGGCTCCATCCCCACTTAGCCTCTGGAGCCACATCCATCAGTGGAGCAGATTTCTAAAAGTTCCGATTTTGTGCTCTGTTGCTCTGCTGCTTGCTGGGAACTGGCCCCTCCCCCCACAGTCTATCTTCCCTTGGCTTCGGATTCACTTCTCCACACGTCCTACCTTTCAGAAAGTGGTTGATTTTCTGTTTCTGGAATTGCTGTTCTTCTTCTCTTTGATCTCCTTTTGGGTTTGTAGAGGTTCGGAATGGTTTGATAACTATCTAGCTGAACTGCGACCTGATGTCGTCTCAGTCTGCTATTCCTCGCCATCTTGACTCTGCATTCTCCATAACTGTATTCTTAATCCCCTTCATCTGTTTCACCCACCCCTCCCACCCACCTCCCCTCTGGTGATGGCCAGTTTATTCTTTGTATTTAACAGCCTGTTTGTTTGTTTGTCTCTTTCCCCTTTGTTCTTTGTTTCTTTAACTCCACATATGAGTGAAATATGTTATTTGTATTTCTCTGACTTACTTCACTGAGGGTTATACCCTCCAGATCCATCCATGTCATTGTAAATGGCAAGATTTCATTCATTTTTATGGCTGAATAATATTCCATTGTTTATACACACCACATCTTTATCCATTCATCTATTGATGGACACTTGGATTGCTTTCATTATTTGGCTATTATAAAAAATGCTACAACAAACATAGGATGTACATATCTTTTCAGATTAATGTTTTCATATTCTTTGGGTAAATACCCAGTGGTGGAATTACTGGATCATATGGTAATTTTATTTTTAATTTTTTGAGGAATCTCCATAGTGTTTTCCACAATGGCTCCACCAGTTTGCATTCCCACCAACAGGGCTCCTTTTTCTCCACATCCTCGCCAACATTTGTTGTTTCCCATGTTGCTGATTTTAGCCATTCTGAGAGGTGTGAGATGATATCTCATTGCAGTTTTGATTTGAATTTCCCTGATGAAGAGTGACATTGAGTATCTTTTCATGTGTCTGTTGGTCATCTGGATGTCTTCTTTGGAGAAATGTCTGCTCATGTCTTCTGCCTATTTAATCAGATTATCATTATTATTATAATTGCTGTTGA
The DNA here is from genome assembly GCF_022355385.1 of Mustela nigripes. NCBI lineage: Eukaryota > Metazoa > Chordata > Mammalia > Carnivora > Mustelidae > Mustela > Mustela nigripes. Next base: position 5,555,312 of record NC_081569.1, read on the forward strand.
GTTATATAAATTCTTCATGTATTTTGTATACTAACCTCTTATTAGATATGTCAGTTGCAAATGTCTCCTCCCATTCAGTAGGTTGTCTTTTAGTTCTGTTGATTGTTTCTTTCACTGTGCAGAAACTTTTTATTTTGATGAAGTCCCAATAGTTTATCTTTGCTTTTGGTTCTGTTGCCTTAGGAGACATATCTAGAAACATGTTGCTATGGCTATTGTCAGAGAAATTACTGCCTGTGTAATCTCCTAGGATTTTTATGGGTCCAAGTGTCATATATAGGGCTTTAATTAATTTTTGAGTTTATTTTTGTGAATGATGTAAGAAAGTGGTCCATTTTCATTCTTTTACATGTAGCTGTCCATCCTCCCAACACCATTTGTTGAAGAGACTGTCTTTTTCTCAATGGATATTCTTGCCTTCTTTAGCAAAGATTGATCAACCATATAACCGTGGGTAGTTTTATTTCTGGGCTCTCTATTATGTTCTATTTATCTATGTGTCTATCCTCCTGTAGGTACCACACTGTTTTTTATTACTACAGCTTTATAATGTGGGATTGTGATACTTTCAGTTTTCTTCTTCTTTTCCAAGATTATTTTAGCTATTTGGGGCCTTTTGTGGTTCCTTACAAGTTTTAGGATTATTTGTTCCAGTTCTGTGAAAAAGGCTGGTGGTATTTTGATGGGGATTACATTAAATGTGTAAAGGGCTTTGGATAATAAAGATATTTTTAACATTATTGGTTCTACCAATCCATGAACATAGAATATCTTCCCGTTTGTGTCCTCTTTTATTTTGTTCATCAAAGTTTTATAGTTTTGGGAGTACAGGTATTTCACCTTCATAGTTGAGTTGATTCCTAGGTATTTTATTATTTTTGGTTCAGTTGTAAATGAGATTGTTTTCTTAGTTTCTCTTGTTGCTACTTCATTATTAGTGCATAGAAATGCAACAGATTTCTGTATATGAATTTTGTATCTTGTGACCTTACTGAATTCATTTATCAGTTCGAGTGCAGTTTTTTTTTGTGGAGTTTTTAGGGTTTTCTGTACAGAATATCACACCATCTACAAATAACAAGTTTTACTTCTTTCTTATCAGTCTGGATACCTTTTATTCCCTTTTTTTGCCTGATTGCTACTGCTAGAACTTCCAGGACTGGGTTGAATAACATAATGAGATTGGACATTCTTGTCTTTTCCTGACTTAGGGGAAAAGCTTTCAGTTTTTCACCAATGAGTGTAATGTTAGCTGTGGGTTTTTCATATATAGCCTTTATTATGTTGAGATATGTTTCCTGTAAACCTATTTTGTTGAGGGTTTTTATCAGGAATGGATCTTGTCAAATGCTTTTTCTGCATCTACTGAAATGATCATTTTTAAAAAATATCCTTTCTCTTGCTGATGTGATGTATTATGTTGATTGATTTGCAAATGTTGAACCTCTCCTGCATCTTTGGAATAAATCTTACTTCTTGTGGTGAGTGATTTTTTGTGTTAATTGTTGGATTTGTTTTGCTAATATATTGTTGAGAATTTTTGCATCTATGTTCATCAGAGATATTGGCCTGTAGTTCTCTTTTTTGGTTATGTCTTTATCTGGTTCTGGTGTCAGGGTAATGCTGGCCTCATAGAATAGATTTGAAAACGTCCCTTCCTCTTTTATTTTTTGGAGTAGTTTGAGAAGAACAGGTATTAACTCTTTAAATGTTTGTTAGAATTTGCTTGTGTATCCATTTGGTCCTGGACTTTTGTTTTTTGGGTTTTTTTGAGTACTGATTCAATATCATGGATGGTATAGTTAGTCTATTGAAATTTTCTGTTTCTTCTTGATCCAGTTTACAAAGTTAGGGATTTATCCATATCTTCTTGGTTGTCCAGTTTGTTGGCATATAATTTTAATAATATCCCTTTATAATTGTTTTATTTCTGTGCTGTTGGTTATTTCTCCTCTTTCATTTTTGAATTTATTCATTTGAGTCCTCGCTCTCTCTCTCTCAATAAATCTGGCTAGAGATTTATCAATTTTGTTGATCTTTTCAAAGAACCAACTTCTTGTTCATTTATCTTTTCTAGTGGCTTTTTTTTCTATATCATTTTCTTCTGTTCTAATCTTTATTTCCTTCCTTCTGCTGGTGTTGTGTTTTGTTTGTTCTTCTTTTTTAAGCTTCTTTAGGTGTATGGTTAGGTTGTTTATTTGAGATTTTTCTTACTTCTTAAGAATTCCCTTTTAGAACCACTCTTGCTATATCCCAGAGATTTATGGACAGTTTTGTTTTCATTTTTATTTGTTTCTATGTAACTTTTGATTTCTCCATTGACCCATTCATTATTTAATAGCATATTATTTAACTTCCTTGTATTTGTGGTCTCTCCAGGGATTTGTTTGTTTGTTTGTTTGTGTTGTGGTTGATTTCTAATTCCATAGCATTGTGGTCAGAAAAGATGCAAAGTATGACTTCAATTTTTTGAAATTGTTGAGACTGGTTTTGTGGCCCAATATGTGATCTGTTCTAGAGAATGCACCACGTGGACTTGAAAAGAATGGGTATTCTGCCATTTTAGATGGACTGTTCTGAATATATCTGTTAAATCCATCTGGTCCACTGTATCCTTCAAAGCCACTGTTTCTTTGTTGATTTGCTGTTTAGATGAATTTAGTCCTTTGATATAAGTGGGGTGTTAAAGTCCCCTACTGTCACTATAATACTATCAATTAGTTCCTTTATGTGTATGATTAACGGGTTCATGTATTCGGGTACTCCCATGTTGGGTGCATAAGTATTTACAATTGCTATATTCTCTTGTTGAATTGTCCTCTTTGTTATCAGTGTCCTCCTTGTCTCTTGTTATAATCTTTCTTTTAAAGTCTATTTTGTTCTACATTGGTATTGCTAATCCAGCTTTCTTCTGACATCTATTTGCATGACAAATGTTTCTCCATCTCCTCACTTTGAATCTGGAGGTGTCTCAGTCTGAAAGAGTCTCTTGTAGACAGTATATAGCTGGGTCTTATTTTTTTATGCACTCTGTCACCCTGTGTCTTATTTTATTTATTTATTTATTTATTTCTCTATGTCTTTTGATTGGGATGTTTAGTCCATTTACTTCAAAGCAATTATTGATAGATATGTTTTTATTGCTATTTTCCTACTTATCTTTTTGGTCGTTTTTGTAGATTTTCTCTGATCCTTTCTTCTCTTGCTCTTTCATGGTTTACTGGCTTTCTTTAGTGATATATTTGGATTCTGTTCTCTTTATTCTTTGCATATCTATTTCTAGTTTTTGATTTGTGGTTATCATTAGATTTGTAAATAAGCTCTTCTGTATGTAGGAGTCTCTATTAAGTTAATGGTCACTTAAGTTTGAACCTATTTTTTACTCCTCACCGCCCCTTCTACATTTTAGGTATATGGTGATGACATACTTCACACCCCCTTTTTTTTTTCCTATCATTTTTGTGCTTCCAACTTTTTAAACCCTCACTTACGGTTTTTCTTTCCACTCAAAGAGCCATCTTTAATATTTTTTGGAGGGCTAGTTTAGTGGTCATGAACTCCTTTAGTTTTTGTTTGTTTGAGAAACTCCTTATCTCTTCTTCTATTTGGTAGCTTTGCTGCATAGTTTTCTTGGCTGCAGATTTTTCCTTTTCACAACTGTGAGTGTATCATGCCACTTTCTTCTAACCTGTAAAATTTCTGCTGAAATATCTGCTTATGGCTTTATGGGGTTTCCCTTGTATGTAATTGTTTTCCTATTTTTAGCAATACTTTTTCCCTTTCTTTTAAAAAATGATGTTTTTTATTTATTTATATTTATATTTATTTATTTTTCAATTAACATATAATGTATTATTTGCTTCAGGGGTGCAGGTCTGTGAATCATCAGTCTTACATAATTCACAGCACTTACCATAACACATACTCTCCCCAATGTCCATCACCCAGCCACTCGATCCCTTCCCCCAACCCCCTGCAACCGTCAGATTGTTTCCTGAAATTAAGAGTCTCTCCTGGTTTGTCTCCCTACCTAGTCCCATCTTGTGTCATTTGTTCCCTCCCTTCCCCCCAATGACCTCCTGCTCTCCCCCTCAAATTCCTCATATCAGAGAGGTCATATGATAATTGTCTTTATCTGATTGACTTATTTAACTTAGTGTAATATTCTCTAGTTCCATCCATGTCATTGCAAATGGCAAGATTTTGGTTTTTTGATGACTGCGTAGTATTCCATTGCATATATATATACCTCTTTTTCTTTATCCACTCATCTGTTGATGGACCTCTAGGTTTTTTCCATAGTTTGGCTATTGTGGACATTGCTTCTATAAACATTGAGCTGCATGTGCCCCTTCAGATTACTACATTTGTATGTTTAGGATAAATACCCAGTAGTGCGATTGGTGGGCCATAGGGGGGCTCTATTTTCACCTTTTTGAGGAACCTCCACACTGTTTTCCAGAGTGGCTGTATTAGCTTGCATTCCCCCCAACACTGTAGGAGGGTTCCCCTTTCTCCACATCCTCACCAACCTCTGTTGTTTCCTGACTTGTTAATTTTAGCCATTCTAACTGGTGTGAGGTGGTATCTCACTGTGGTTTTGATTTGTATATTCCTGATGCTGGGTGATGTGGAGCACTTTTTCACATGTCTGTTGGCCATTTGGATGTCTTCTTTGCAGAAATGTCTGTTCATGTCCTCTGCCCATTTCTTGATTGGATTATTCGTTCTTTGGGTGTTGAGTTTGATAAGCACTTTACAGATTTTGGATACTAGCCCATTATCTGATATGTCATTTGCAAATATCTTCTCCCATTCTGTCAGTTGTCTTTGGGTTTTGTTGATTGTTTCCTTTGCTGTGCAAAAGGTTTTTATCTTGATGAATTTGTAGTAGTTCATTTTTGCTCTTGCTTCCCTTGCTTTTGGCAATGTTTCTAGGAAGAAGTTGCTGCAGCAGAGGTCAAAGAGGTTGCTCCCTGTATTCTCTTCAAGCATTTTGGTGGATTCCTTTCTCACATTGAAGTCTTTCATCCATTTTGAGTCTATTTTTGTGTGTTGTGTAAGAAAGTGGTTCAGTTTCATTTTTCTGCATGTGGCTGTCCAATTTTCCCAATATCATTTGTTGAAGAAACTGTCTTTTTTCCATTGGACATTCTTTCCTGCTTTGTCAAAAATTAATTGACCATAGAATTGAGAGTCCATTTCTGGGCTCTCTATTCTGTTCCAAGGATCTGTGTGTCTGTTTTTGTGCCACTACCATACTGTCTTGATGATGACAGCTTTGTAATTGAGCTTGAAGTCTGGAATTGTGATGCTGCCAACTTTGGTTTTCTTTTTCAACATTCCTCTGGCTCTTCAGGGTCTTTTCTGGTTCCATATAAATTTTAGAATTATTTGTTCCATTTCTTTGAAAAAAATTGATGGTATTTTGACAAGGATTGCTTTAAACATGTAGATTGCTTTAGGTGGCATAGGTATTTTCACAATATTTGTTCTTCCAATTCATGAGCATGGAACATTTTTCCATTTCTTTGTGTCTTCTTCAGTCTCTTTCATGAGTACTTTATAGTTTTCTGAGTACAGATTCTTTGCCTCTTTGGTTAGGTTTATTCCTAGATATCTTATGGTTTTCGGTGCAACTGTAATGGGATTGACTCCTTAATTTCTCTTTCTTATGTCTTGCTGTTGGTGCATAGAAATGCTACTGATTTCTGTGCATTGATTTTATATCCTGACACTTTACAGAATTCCTGTATGAGTTCTGGCGGTTTTGGACTAGAGTCTTTTGGGTTTTCCACATAAAGCATCATATTATCTGCAAAGAGTGAGAGTTTGACTTCTTCTTTGCTGGTTCGGATGCCTTTTATTTCTATTTGTTGTCTGATTGCTGAGGCTAGGACTTATAGTACTATGTTGAATAGCAGTGGTGATAGTGGACAGCCCTGCCATGTCCCTGACCTTAGGGGGAAAGCTCTCAGTTTTTCCCATTTGAGAATGATATTCACTGTGGGTTTTTCATGGATGGTTTTGATGATATTGAGGTATATACCCTCTATCCCTACACTTTGAAGAGATTTGATCAAGAAAGGATGCTACACTTTGTCAAATCCTTTTTCATCATCTATTGAGAGTATCGTATGGTTCTTGTTCTTTCTTTTATTAATGTATTGTATAACATTGGTTGATTTGCAGATGTTGAAACAAACTTGAAGCTCTGGAATAAATCCCACTTAGTCGTGGTGAATAATCCTTTTAATGTACTGTTGGATCCTATTGGCTATTATTTTGGTGAGAATTTTTGCATCTGTGTTCGTCAAGGATATTGGTCTGTAATTCTCCTTTTTGATGGGGTCTTTGTCTGGTTTTAGGATCAAGGTAATACTGGCCTCATAAAATGAGTTTGGAAGTTTTCCTTCCATTTCTATTTTTTGGAACAGTTTCAGGAGAATAGATATTAATTCTTCTTTAAATGTTTGGTAGAATTTCCCTAGGAAGCTGTCTGGCCCTGAGCTCTTGTTTGTTGGGAGACTTTTGATGACTGCTTCAATCTTCTTACTGGTTATGGGTCTGTTCAGGTTTTCTATTTCTTCCTGGTTCAGTTTTGGCAGTTTATACGTCGTCTCTAAGACTGCAACCATTTCTTCCAGATTGTCAAATTTGCTGGCATATAGTTGCTCATAATATGTTCTTATAATTGTTTATAATTCTTTGGTGTTGGTTGTAATCGCTTCTCTTTCATTCATGATTTTATTTATTTCAGTCATTTCTCTTTTCTTTTTGATAGGTCTGGCCAGGGGTTTATCACTCTTATTAATTCTTTCAAAGAACCAGCCCCTAGTTTCGTTGATTTGTTCTACTATTCTTTTGGTTTCCATTTCATTGATTTCTTCTCTGATATTTATTATTTCTCTTCTCCTGCTGGGTGTAGGCTTTTTTGACTATTCTTCTCCAGCTCCTTTAGGTGTAGGATTAGTGTTGTGTACTTGAAACCTTTCTTGTTTCTTGAGTAAGGCTTGTGTCACTATGTACTTTCCTCTCAGGGCTGCCTTTGCTGTGTCCCACAGATTTTGAACAGTTGTGTTTTCATTATCATTTGTTTCCATGAATTTTTTCAGTTCTTCTTTAATTTCCTGGTTGACCCATTCATTCTTTCGTAGGATTCTCTTTAGTCTCCATGTATTTGAGTTTTTTCCAACTTTCTTCTTGTGATTGAGTTCTAGCTTCAGAAGACTGTCATCTGACAATGTGCAGGGAATGATCCCAAACTTTTGGTACTGGTTGAGACCTGATTTGTGATTCAGGATGTGATCTATTCTGGAGAATGTTCCATGTGCACTAGAGAAGAATGTTATTCTGTTGCTTTGGGATGGAATGTTCTGAATATATCTGTGGTGTCCTTCTGGTCCAGTGTGTCATTTAAGGCCTTTATTTCCTTGTTGATGTTTTGTTTGGGTGATCTGTCCATTTCAGTGAGGGGGTGTTAAAGTCCTCTACTATTATTGTATTATTGTCAATGTGTTTGATTTTGTTATAAATTGGTTTATATAGTTGGCTGCTCCTATGTTAGGGGCACAGATATTTAAAATTGTTAGATCTTCTTGTTGGACAGACCCTTTGAGTATGATCTAGTGTCCTTCTTCATCTCTTATTATAGTCTTTGGTTTAAAATCTAATTTATCTGATATAAGAATCACTACTAGCTTTCTTCTGATGTCCATTAGCATGGTGAATTGTTTTCCACCCCCTCACTTTAAATGTGGAGGTGTCTTTGGGTCTAAAATAAGTTTGTTTCAGGCTGTATATTGATGGGTCTTGTTTTTTTAATCCATTCTGATATCCTGTGTCTTTTGATTGGGGCCTTTAACCCATTTACATTCAGGATAACTATCGAAAGATATGAATTTAGTGCCATTGTATTGCCTGTAAGGTAACTGTTACCGTATATTATCTTTCTTCCTTTCTGGTCTGTTACTCTTAGGCTCTCTCTTTGGTTAGAGGACCACTTTCAATATTTCCTTTAAGGGTGGTTTGGTGTTTGCAAATTCTTTTAGTTTTTGTCTGTCCTGGAAACTTTTTATCTCTCCTTCTGTTTTTAATGACAGTCTATCTGGATAAAGTATTCTTGGCTGCATGTTTTTCTCATTTAGTGCTCTGAATATATCATACCAATCCTTTCTGGCCTGCCAGGTCTCTGTGGATAGGTCTGGTGCAAATCTAATATTTCTACCATTGTATGTTATAGACTTCTTGTCCTGAGCTGCTGTCAGGCTTTTCTCTTTGTCACTGAGATTTGTATGTTTTACTATTATATGATGGAATGTAGACCCATTTTTATTGATTTTGAGGGAAGGTTCTCTGTGCCTCCTGGATTTTGATGCTTTTTCCCTTTGAAAGATTAGGGAAATTCTCTGTTATAATTTGCTCCAATATACCTTCTGTCCCTCTCATTCTTCATCTTGTGGGATCCCAATTATTCTAATATTTTTTCATCTTATGATATCACTTATCTCTTGAGTTCTCCCCTCATGGTCCAGTTGTTGTTTGTCTCTCTTTTTCTCAGCTTCTTTATTCTCCATCATTTGGTTTTTTATATCGCTAATCCTCTTTTCTGCCTCATTTATCCTGGCAGTAAGAGCCTCCATTTTTTACTGCCCCACATTAATAGCTTTTTGTTTTCAACTTAGTTAGATTTTAGTTCATTTATTTATCCAGAAAGGGATTCTCTAGTATTCCATGTTTTTTTCGAGCCCAGCCAGCACTTTGATAATCGTCATTCTGAACTCCAGTTCTGACATCTTACTAATGTCTGTATTGATTCAATCCCTAGCAGCCAGTACTGCCTCTTGTTCTTTTTTTTTGAGGTAAGTTTTTTCTGCTTTGTCATTTTATCCAGATAAGAATAGGATGAACGAGAGAACAAAATACTAAAAGGGTAGCAATGACTCCAGAGAAATATCAGAAGAGACCCAAAGCAGGGAGAGAAGAAAGGTGAAAAAATGAATATAAATATAAATATATATATATATATATATATATATATATATATTTATATTTATGATCAGAAGTGCGTTGAAAAAAGAAAAAGAAAGAAAAGAGAGGAAAGAATGTGATCAGGCTCTAGACTAGAACAAAGCCATGTGTTAGATTTACAGTGTATTTTGATCTGTTAGAAGAAACTGTGTCCCAAATTTTTAAAGAAAGAGAAACCTATATGTATACAAAAAATAAGGCTAAATACAATAAAGGGTTAGATATTACTGTAACAATGAAAATTTGAAAAGATTTTTTAAAAAAGTATTGATATGATAAAATAGTTTAAAAAGGCTAAAATAGGAAAGATGAAAAATTATAAAACAATAGGATAAGAAAAATTAAGATTAATAAATTTAACTTTGAAAGACTAACGAACCATGGGGAAAAAAAGCTATGATGTCTATGTGTTGCATTCCCCTAGCTCTGGAGTTCCTCAATTCTCATTTATTGATGAACTTGGTCTTGGATGGATGTTCTTTTTTTTTTTTTTCTTTTTAAGATTTAATTTATTTATTTGTCATAGAGAGTTCAAGCAGAGGGAGCATCAGAGGGAGAGGCAGGCTCCCTTCTGAGCAAGAAGCCCGATGTGGGACTCAATCCCAGGACCCTGGGATCATGATCAGAGCCAAAGGCAGGTGCTTAACCTACTGAGCCACCCAGGTGTCCCTTGGCTGGATGTTCTTTCTCATCTTCTGGAGGAGGGTCCTGTTGCAGTGATTCTCAAATGTCTTTGCCCAAAGCAAAATTGCACTGCCCTTGCCGGAGGCCAGGCTAAGTCTTCAGCTGAAGTTTGCTCTGGGGAGCTTTTGTTCCCCCGAGCACTTTCCATAGAGCTTTGGAGGACAGGAATGAAGATGGCGGCACCCTGGTCTCCAGCCCATAGGAGTTGGGAGCTTGGGGTCCTGCTCTTAGCATGCCCTCAGAGAAAAGCCATCAATGCCTCCCGTCTCCCTGGTCTCTGGCTGCACTCCAACCTCACCTGGCCTGTGACTGAGTGTTTCTATCTCTGGCACATGGCCCTGTTTGGAGTCTCTAAACCCATCAGATTCCTGCAGCACAGTCCCATGCCCCTCCTCCCAGAAGAGAAAGGAGGGAGTGTCTCCAGATCTGCCACTTGTGGGGTCCCTGCTCAAAGAGCAGTGGTCCAACTGTGCCTCGGATCATGGTTTAAGGTAACCCTGAGCTGAGAGCCCCCTCCTCGGCTCTGTCTCTGCAGCCAGCCTCTGCACTCTGATTCCTGGGAGCTCTGACACACTCAGACAGCCCCAGTCTTTCTGTGACCCCATGGGTCCTGAGACCACATTGTTCCCAGGAGGGTTCTACCCCTACCGCCCCCCCCCCCTAGCCCCTAGAGCAATGTCCCTCAGTGGAACAGACTTTTAAAAGTTCTGATTTTGT
>NC_081569.1:5565842-5599996 GCF_022355385.1 Mustela nigripes
GAGCAATGTCCCTCAGTGGAACAGACTTTTAAAAGTTCTGATTTTGTGCTCCGCTGCTCTACCACTTGCTGGGAGCCGGCCCCTCCCTGCCACTGTCTCTCTTCCCATATTTCGTCTCGGATTCACTTCTCCACATGTCCTACCTTCCAGCAAGTGGTCGCTTTTCTATTCCTAGAATTGCTGCTCTTCCTCTCTTTGATCTCCTGTTGAGTTTGTAGGTGTTCAGACTGGTTTGATAACTATCTAGTTGAACTCCTGGGACCCCACGATATTTTGGTCTCCTACTCCTCTGACACCTTGCTCCTCCCTCCCCCCAAAGATTTTATTTTTGAGTAATCTTTATACCGAATGTGGGATTCAAACTCATAACCCCAAGGTCAAGAGTTACATGCTCTATGGACTGAACCAGTCAGGTGCCCCTACATTCTGCTATTTTAATTACCATGTGTCTTGGTGTGGGCCTCCTTGGGTTGATATTGTTAGGAGTTCTACTTCAGACTGGCAGAGAAAACTCCACAACTAAATGTGGACCAGTGCCACCTTATTGATTTATTTGAGAGAGAAAGAGAAAGGGAGAGAGGACATCAGAGGGGAGGGGGCAGAGTGAGAAGGAGAAGCAGACTTCCTGCTGTTCAGGGAGCCTGATGCCTAGTGCAGGGCTTGATCACAGGAACCCAGGATCATGACGTGATCCAAAGGCAATCCCTTAACTGACTGAACCATCCAGGCACCCCTGTGATCATTATTTTAAATTCTCTTTCAAACATATTATGTATCTCCATTTTCCTTAGGTCTCTTCCTGTGGTTTTTGTCCTGCTCTTTCATTTGGGACATATTCCCTTGTCTTCTCATTTTGCCTAACTCTTTGTGTCTGTTTCTCTGCATTAGGAAAGTCAGCTACATCTCTTACTCTTATAAGTAATGGGCAGAGGAGGCATTTTTAATAAGGTGGCCCTGGTTCTTTTCCACTGGGGATGCACAGCCCCTGAGGAGACCAGTGTAGCCACGGTTGCTCCTTGAGATGCTCATGGGGGTGGGAAGATGGCGAGGTTGTCCTCCTCAGGAGGTTGGGAGATGCAGTGTCGGCAAGGTTTGCACCTGTCTTGGGGGGGGGGGTGGAGGGGAGACCTGCAGAGCTTGGACTGTGAGGCAGCTCTGGCTAATGGGGTCAGGGCACCAGTTTAAGCACATTAGGTGGTGAATGCCTTGTTGCACATTTCCCCTGTCTTGAGAGACCCGGGGAATGGTGCCTGCCAACTCCTTTGTTCCTGGAGAAGTCCCTCAGGAAACTGAGATTAGTAACAAATTCTCCTTCCTGTATGCTCCAGGCATCTTCCAAACTGCTGCTTCTAGTTTTTATCTCTTCAGGTGTTTGTTGCGCTGCCTCTTTAAGGGCGGGGACTAAGTTTCCTAGCTCCCCCTGGGCTCTCCCAGAGCCAAACCTGCTGATTTTTAGAGTTCCAGACTATATGTCTCACTGACTGAAAGAACTCAACGAAATTTGGCCCCTCTGATTTTCAGCACCAAATGCTATGTGGATGTGTCTTCCCTGTGCAAGCTCCCTGGTGGGATAGTCTGTTTCTTCTCCTTCTCTGAACCCGTGGCTCCTTCTCTCCTCTGGTCAGATCCACAGGGCTTAGCCGTCTCCACGTCATGTCTGCCCTGCTTACCTTCTTCAGTGTGGCCTCTTTTCTACATTTAGTTGTTTTGCTAATCTTCGGGTCATTTCCTGGGTTATCTGCACTGATGTGAATGTTATTTAGTTATACCCACGGGAGGAGGTGAGTTTAGGGTCCTACTACTGTGCCATCTTCCTGGAAGTGACCCCCCCCCCTTTTTTTCCCATTCCATAACTCTACGTGTTTTGATTGGAGTGCTTAGTCCATGTACATTCCAAGTAATTATGAATAGGTATGTATTTCTTGCCATTTTGTTACTTGTTTTATCATTGTTTTTGTAGTACTTCTCTGGTCCTTTCTTCTCTTGATCTCTTCTCTCACGGTTTGCTGGCTTTCCTTACTGATACACTTAGATTCCTTTTGCTTTATGTTTTGTATATCTATCACCAGTTTTTGATTTGTAGTTACCATTAGGTTTGTATATAACATCTTCTGCATATAGCTGTCCATATTGAGTTGATGGTCCCTCAGCTTAAACCCATTCTAAAAGCACTAAATTTTTAGTCTTCTCCCCTTCATGTTTTACATATGTGGTGTGATAGTTGACATCTTTTTATTCTGTCAGTCTATTTTATAGATGTACTTAATTTTACAGCTTTTGTGCTCCCTACTTTTTTTTTACTCATGTTTATGGTCCTTCCTTTCCACTCTGAGAGTCCCCTTTAACACTTCTTGTAAGGCTGGTGTAGTGGTGAAGAATTCTTTTAACTTTTGTTCATGTGGGAAATGCTTTTTCACTTCTCTTTGCCTGAATGATAGCCTACCAAACAGAGTATTTTTGATTGCAGGTTTTTCTTTTTTCTTTTTCTTTCAGTGCTGTGAATATATTATGCCATTGTCTTCTGGCCTGCAAAATTTTTGGTGAAAAATCAGGTGATAGCCTCATGGGATTTCCCTTGTGTGCAACTGCTTTCTGTTGCTCCTTTTAAAATTCTCTCTTTACACTGTGTTTTTGTTTGTTTGTTTTGTTTTGTTTTTGCTATTTTTATTATTACTATATGTCTTGATATTGATCTTCTTGGGTTGATTTTCTTGGGGGTGGGAGAAAGTCTCTGAACCTCCTGAATATGGATTTCTGTTTCCTTCCCCAGTTCAGAAAGTTTTCTGCTATTATTTGTTCAGATAAATTTCTGCCCCCTTTTCTCTCTCTTCTCCTTTTGGGATGCCCATAATGCAAATGTTATTACACTTGATTATGTCACTGAGTTCCCTAAGTCTATTCTTATTTTTTCTAATTCTTTTTTTTTCTCCTGCTCAGCTTGATTGCTTTCCATTACTCTATCTTCCAGGTCACTGATTCATGCCTAGGCTTCCTCTAGCCTAACTTAATTTTAGTTATTGAGTTCTTCATCTATATTTTTTAAAAATGTTTTTTATCTTTGTTCAGGATCTCACTGAAATCCTTCACTCTTTTCTCAAGTCCAGTGAGTATCTGTATGATCATTACTTAAAATTCTCTATCAGCCTATTACTGATCTCTGTTTTATTAACTCTCTTGCTGTGATTTTTGTCTTGATCTTTCCTTTGGGACATATTCCTCTGTTCCCTCATTTTGTCTGACTCTCTGTGTTTGTTCCCGTGTGATATGAAAGTCAGCTACATCTTCTGCTCTTGAAAGCAGTGGCCTTATGGAGAAGAGGTTGTGTAGTGCGCTGCAGTGCAGTGTCCCCTGTTCACCAGAACCTGGTACTTTAGGGGTGCCTCCTAGTTGTGTGATGTGCACCCTACCTTTGCGGATGAGCCACATTTGCCTTCAGTCCAGTCACCTGCAGTGGTTCTCTTTGCCTGATTTGGTCCCCATCTTGTTAATAGGCCAGTCAGGGTTTGCCTTGGGCTTACACTGGGTCAGAACAGGCATTTGCCAGAGCCGGGTGGCACCAAACTGAAGGCACTCTCCCTGTGTTGTCCCCCTGAGAAGACTTCAAAGATTTATTTATTTATTTGAGGAGGGGAGGGGCAGAGGGAGAGAGAATCTCAAGCAGACTCTGTTCTGAGCACAAAGCCTGATATGGGACTCAATCCCACGACCCTGAGATCATGACCTTAGCCAAAATCAAGAGTTGAACACCTAACGAACTGAGCCAGGCAGGTGCCACATGCCCTGAAGAGCTTTCATTGGTGGGTAGGGACTGTAGTCAGACCAGATGTTCATGATCCAGTGTTGACAGATGTGTATTTTTAGGAATTTATCCATTTCCTCTGCTAACCAATTTGTTCATGTACAGTTATTCACAATATCCTCTTATAATAGCTTTTATGTCTATAAAGACATAAAAGACATAAAGATATATAAAGACATAAAGACCTTAAGGTCTCCTCTTCCATTTCTGATTTTAGTTATTTGAATCTTCTCTCTTTTTTTCTTCATTAATCTAGCTAAGGTTTTGTCAACTTTATCTTTTCAAAACCCAACTTTTAATTTTGTTGATTTTTTTCTATTCTCTATTTCATTTATCTCTGCTCTCATCTTTTATTATTTCCTTCCTCTGCCAGCGTGGTTTTACTTTGTTCTTTTTCTAGTTCCTTGAGGTATGAAGTTAGGTTGTTGATTTGGGACCTTTCTTTGTTTCTTTTTAATGTAAACACATACAGCCAAAAGTTTCCCCCTGCTTTCACTGCATCTCTTAAGATTTGGTATGCTGTGTTTTTGTTTTTGTTTGTCTTAAGGTATTCTCTAATTTCCCTTGTAATTTATTTTTTGGTCCATTGGTGATATAACTACATGTTATTAAATTTCCACAAATTTGTGGATTTTCATTTTCCTTCTGCTATTGATTTCTAGTGTCTCCCATTGTTATTGGGAAAAGATACCTTCTATGATTTGAATCATTTAAATTTGTTAAGACTTGTTTTGTGGCCTAACATGTGGCTTACCTTAGAGAGTATTTTGTATGCACTTAAGAAGAATATATATTCTGCTGTCGTTGGGTGTTCTGCATACATCTGTTAGGTCCAAATAGTCTACAGTGTCATTCAGGTCATGTATTTACTTATTGATCTTCTGTCTGGTTATTCTATTTCTTTTCTTTAAAAAGATTATACCATCTCTTGAAAGAAATATATTCACATGGTTCAGAATTTTAAAAGTACATGAAGTCCTTCATTTTTGTCTTCCACTCTCCAGTTCTCCTCTCCAGAGACACTCAGTGTTATCAGTTTCTTGGTTCTTTTGGGGGGGTTTAAACAAAATACATATTTCTGGGGCTCTTCCCAGAGTTTTTGGTATAGTAGGTCTGGGTAGGGTTCTGGAAAACTGTACAGGAGGTTATTCTGTTGCTCCAGATTTGAGGATTACTGCTCTAATCATCTTTCACATAAATGAACATATAGGTCAGGCATTTTATTGAAAAAGACTAAGGCACAGAGTAGGATGGGCTACTCAGGATAGATAATTGAACGAAAATTTTCAAAGAACAAGAGGCTGTCAAAAAGAGCATTTTGCAGCTGGGCAGTGGTGTGGAGGAAAGGCTGGTCTGGAATTAGGAGTCTTGGGTTCTCATCCCAGATTTGCCACCAATTTGGGGGGACATTGGACACTGGTCAGTGCCCTTCTCTGACCTAGGTTTCCTACCCATGAAGTGAAGAGATTGGACAAGACAGTCTCCAGAGTCCCCTTCCCTGCAGCTTTAACATTAAGGGATTCCAAGCCTCTGCTTTCCCATAACCCATCCATGGGCTTGTCAGTGTTTCTGAATGTTTGCCTCCATAGTCATCGTTCCCTCCCTCGCTCCCTAAACATGTAGTGAGCTTGAAATGAGAGTTGTATTTTCTATGAAGAACGTCTGGGAAGGGGATCCTAGGCAGAGGGGTTAATGTGTGCATGGATACATGGAGGCAAGAAATAGCATGGCCCCTCCTTGTGGGGGAGGGGCTGTACCTGGCTCAGCATAAGTAGGATGGGGAGATTAGGAAGTGTGTCCCGGGCTCCTGACGAGAAGTTAGGAGGGTCCAGGCATTAAGAGCCTTGTGAGCCAGTCTAAAGAGTTAGGGCTCTGTCCTAGAGGCAGTGAGGAGGCCTGAAGATTTTATATTGGAGAGTGATTCCCTCTAATTTAATTTTAGGGAGAATACCCGAGCACAAATATGGGAGGCAAACTGGAGGGAGGCAATACAAGCATAACGGAGACCAGGCAGGAGGCTGTGGCTGAAATCTGAGCAAGAAATCCCCACAACGTGGGCGCCGGGTGGCTCAGTGGGTTAAGCCGCTGCCTTCGGCTCAGGTCATGATCTCAGGGTCCTGGGATCGAGTCTCGCATCGGGCTCTCTGCTCAGCAAGGAGCCTGCTTCCCTCTCTCTCTCTGCCTGCCTCTCAGTGTACTTGTGATCTCTCTCTGTCAAATAAATAAATAAAATCTTTAAAAAAAAATTAAAAAAAAAAAAAAGAAAAGAAATCCCCACAACGTGAATTTAAACAGTGAACTTGACGGGTGCCTGGGAGGCTGAGTTGGTTGAGTGTCGACTTTGATTTCAGTTCAGGTCACGATTTCGGGATCCTGGGACTGAGTCCCGTGTCGGGCTCCATGCCCAGCATGGAGCTTTCCTTTCCTCTGCCCTGACTCGGCTTCTCTTTCTCTAAAGTAAATGGATATGTCTTCATAAATACAGAAATAACCAGCAAACTTGAAAGAGTAGATGGGTTCAAGAGACAATAAGAAGAAACGATCAATGGGGTTGGTAACTGACTGGTCAAGACGGTGAAAGTGATTTTAGTGATGTCTATCTTTTCCGAGCCTTTATGCCTGTGAAATCATCTTAACTATTAAAAAGGCTTTATACAGGGGCGCCTGGGTGGCTCAGTGGGTTAAAGCCTCTGCCTTCGGCTCAGGTCATGATCCCAGGGTTCTGGGATCGAGCCCTACGTCGGGCTCTCTGCTCCGCAGGGAACCTGCTTTCTCCTCTCTCTCTCTCTGCCTGCCTCTCTGCCTACTTGTGATTTCTCTCTCTCTGTCAAATAAATAAAATCTTTAAAAAAATTATAAAAAATAGTAAAAAAGGCTTTATACAAAAAAAATGTTGATTCCACTGTTACTTTAAAAAAAAAAAAAGATTTTTTTCATTTATTTATTTGACAGAGAGAGACACAGCGAGAGAGGGAACACAGCATGGAGAGTGGGAGTGGACGAAGCAGGCTTCCCGCCAAGCAGGGAGCCCAATGCGGGGCTTGATCCCAGGAAGGCAGACGCTCAGCGACTGAGCCACCCGGGTGCCCGATTCCACAGTTGCTTTTGACAGAAGATTAGAACCATTCTGAGCTGCCTTTGAGGTATGTTCCCCCTGAAGGCAGCCTGTGAGACTGACAGCTTGGAGGGGCAGTGACTCAGTGAGGCCCCCATTGCTGACTTCTAAGGGGGAAGAGAGCTTGAGGAAGATGGTACGGGGTCACCTAAGCTCTTTGAGGGTCAGAAACATGTTACCCCAGGTCACATGAAACATAATAAAATGCACCTGCCTCCACAATTCAGTATCATTTGAATCTAACTACACGAGTCGCATTCCGCTTGCCTGTTTGACAAAGGTTACATTTTGCAGGCAAACATTTATTGTGATCGTGCTATTTTTAGTCTTGGGAGTCAACCTCTTTTGTTTGCTTGTTGGTCGCTTTGTAGCTTGCAAACGTTTTGCTCAGCCTCAGCGACGCGTGAAGGGACCTGGGGTGCGCTGAGGCCAGCGGGTGGCAGTTTCGGGGAGCCCCGCTGCATCCACGGAAGCAGCTTTCTACTCACGAGAGAGCTGCCCCACCAGAAGAGCTGCCTGTTCCTGGACATAATTTTATTTCGGGCCAACTAACCTTCATTTAGCACCTGGTACATGCCAGGCACCGTCCCTCCATCAGACCTGCGGCAGGAAGGGTTTCTGGCCTTAATGGGGAACAGGAGAGCACAGTCTCTAGAGTCCTTCGTGTTTAACGATTCCATGGCCATGAATACACCGCCCAGCGGCCTGCCACTCCCAGTGTGATTCCTGGTCTGGCAGCGCTGGCTGGGAGCTTGTTAGAAATGTGGATCTCAGGCCCTGCCACGCCTCCCACCCCAGCCCTAGGAATCAGAATTCGCCTTTTCACAAGCTCCCAGGTGATTCCAGTACGCGGGACTGCTTGAGACGTGCAATCCTTGTGGGCTGGCGGGCTCCACTGGTCTCACCAGCAGTGACCTGTCCTGGGCTGACTGCAACTCTCAGTTTAGGGGCTTATTTGTGACTAGGGGCGTCATGAGCTGACGGCCACACATGCATCCCCAGCCAGCAACTCTGGGCCCCTGTGGGGGTGGCTAGAGGCTGTGGGCTGTACAGAAGCTCATGGGGTTCGCTCAGGCAGTGGGGCCGCCGCCTGGGTGAGGAAGGGGCCTGCTGAGGACTCCCTGCCAGCCTCAGGGCCCCCTCCTGTAGCCGCAGAATCTGTTCTGTCTTGTACAACGAGTCTCCTTGGCTGACCTGGGAAGGCATGGGGCAGCGTGGGGCTCTCTTCATTCAGCAGGCGGGCCGAGGCCGCCGCTGATATGAGGGGTCTGTCTCTGGGGAGGGCAGAGCAGCGCCTGCAGGGACCCTGGGCAGCCTAGAATTCTGATTTTCTGTCCTACCACCTGGGGGTTGGGAGGCCACTCAGTCCCTTACTCTCTAAGCATTTGCTAAGCACCCACTGTGTGCCAGGTACTTTGCCAACATCTGGTTAATCTGTGCCCCCAATATCGCCCAATATCTCCCAAGGAGTGCCTGGGAACTGAGGCTCAGCCTTGTGAGGCGACTGGCCTAGGCTTCCTGGCGGGCTCCCATGCAGGCCCACACTGAGGAAGCCACGGTGTGGGGCCTGGGCTTGGGGAGGGGAGAGCAAGCAACGAGGGAGTTGTGGGTCCGGCAGGGATTGAAGCGGACGGAGCCCAGCACCAGCACCCATGGGCTGTGCAGCCCTGGGAGTGTTAGGACAAATGCCCCCGTGACTCTGAGGTCGGGTAGAGGATCCCAGAAGGTGGAGCCATGGCTACTGGGTGGCCGCAAAATACCAAGAACCAGCCACGTTCTTCCAGAGAGCCTGTGGGAAGCCCCGTGCTCGCAGGATTACGATGGAGCCAAAGGCAGATGCTTAACTGACTGGGCCACCCGGGTGCCCCTGCCTACTGATTTCTAATGTCCTAGCTCATTCTTTTATTTTTGAGTGTATCCATTTTATTATACGGCCTTGTATTGTTCCCAATTATTTTTCTCTTTTAAATGGCCTCATTTTACCTTTTCTCCTCTCCAACCTTTTAAGCCTTCTGTTTTCCTTTCAGAGCTGCTATTTAGTTATCTGTTTTTATTGTGGTGTATTTCCCTCCAATTTAAAAAAAATCATATTTTTCTGACTTGAAAGTGTAATGCATTTTTATTGCTAAATGTTTGGAAAATATAGGAAAAGGGTAGAAAGAAGAAAATTAAACTATCCCATTAAGCTCTCCTCTAGGGATAATAAGCACTGTCGCATTCTTCTAGTCTCTTCAACTACCTCTCTAGCCACACACGCTTACACATACTGCTGTAACCCTTTGTCCACCATTGCGCTGTAAATATTTTCCCACGATTTGATGTTTGTTGAGAAAGAGTCTTTATTTCCTCATAGCGTGAATGGTCTAGAGCAAACAGTGCACCCGTCCCTTCCTCCACACCCACACCCCTGCGCCTCAGACCAGCCCAATGTCAGGAGAAGGTGCTGTTCCTCTACATCCCTCTAGAATGTGAAAATGCATTTTCATGTATGTTTTAAACAAGAATTGTAGGGCTGCTTGGGTGGCTCAGTGGGTTAAGCCTCTGCTTTCAGCTCAGGTCATGATCTCAGGGTCCCGGGATCGAGTCCCTCATTGGGCTTTCTGCTAGGCAGGGAGCCTGCTTCCTCCTCTCTCTCTCTCTCTTTCTCTCTCTCTCCCTCTCTGCCTACTTGTGATC
Source organism: Mustela nigripes (assembly GCF_022355385.1). Lineage (NCBI taxonomy): Eukaryota > Metazoa > Chordata > Mammalia > Carnivora > Mustelidae > Mustela > Mustela nigripes. Next base: position 5,575,433 of record NC_081569.1, read on the forward strand.
TCTCTCTGTCAAATAGATAAAATCTTTAAAAGAAAAAAAAAAGAATTGTATTAGACATGTGGTTCTGCCTTTTGCTTTTCCCCTCAACAACGTGATAGGTGTCTTTCCACGTGAGCCTCAAGTGGGGCAGAGGTGGGCTTGCGGAGGCTCCACCAGGCAGGGTGGGGTTCACCGCCGAGTCAGATAACCCCGGAAGGCTGCACTGGCCCATCTATCACCGGGGATGTTCCAGAGGGAGCTCATGTTTGTGGCCCATAAGCCAGAGAGGATCAAAGCACCATTCATTTCATTATTAGCAGAGCAAATGCCTGAAACCGGAGAGGCCTGGGTTTGAAAACCGGCCTGCAACGTGCCTCCTGGTGCTTCCTGGTGTTCCAGCAAGTGCAGAGCAGGAGGCCAGCCCGCCAGCACTGCTCGGCGGGCACAGGCTGGGGGTGTGGGAGGAGGTGGCTTCTCCAGTTTCCTGGTTCCCACTCAAGACGAGGTGCGAGGGTAGCCAGCTGTCCAGGCTGGAGCCCTGCCTGAGCAGCAGCTTTGCTATAGTCTGTTGGATTCCATCGTAATGATGCTAGCAACACGGAGTGACTGCAGGCCAGGCACAGCTCCCAGCCTGCTTCTTATCTCCTAACTCTTAATCCTCATGAGCACTCTGGAAAGAAAACACGATATGATAGTATTTTCGGATGATAATGTTTTTCAGAGAAGAAATCCGAGGAACAGACGAGTTACTTAACCACTCGTCAGTGGTCACACAGCTGGCTGGAAGTAGACTCTGGATTTGAACCCAGACAGTATTCCTAACTGTGATGCTGTTCTAGTTTAGTTTCTAATGGCTCTGAGGTATTTACCTCATCCGGCATCTGGGTCCCTGAGTTAACCTCCTACAGCGTGATGCCACATGAGGGTCAGGCCCTCCCTCTCTCGTGGGAGAGCAATGAGTAGACATTGAGGCAGTCACACTGCACCCACGTGAGTATGTGTCCTCGTTCATCTTCTGGGTCAGGAGGCCCAGGAAGGCCCAAATGAGGAGCCACACCTCACACGGGACTCAAAGGTAGAAAGAAGTTGGTCTGCGGCGTATAGCCAGGCTGAGTCTGGGCATCTGGGCAGCCCCAGTGTAGGGGAACCTGAAGGAGATCTCCGTTCTGGATTCTCCTGGGTTCTCCAGGGTGAGGGACAGCCAGGATTCCCCAAGGCAGCCCGGAAGCTACAAGCCCCCAAAGGTGAACAGGGAGGGCAGCCTAGGGAAGAGCAGCCATGGGCGTGTCCATTCAACACGGTGACCTCACCCCTGCTAGACCAGGTCTGATCAAAGCCTAACAACTCCTCCTCCAGGCTTGGGGTGTGTTGAGAGGAAGTGGCAGAGCAATCTTCCCTGCACGGAAAAGTACAGGCCGAGCTGACACATTCTTTTTAACCACGGCACATCATGCCGTCAGGAGGCTTAACCTACTCACGAACATTTAGCCGCGTGCTCCCCCTCTTTAAACATAAGCGAAGCTCAGGGAATAAATTCCACTCCTTCTACCGTGTTCTCCATTTTCTCCGAGCGGCTTTTATGTCCTCCAGCAAAGTTGTATATAGCTTTTGTCACATAGGAATTTTACATTTCTTGTTAAATTTATTCCTAGGCATTTTACAGCTGTCATTATTTTGAACTTAGGGTGTTTAAAGCATACACACACACACACATATATACGTGTGTGTATATATATGTATGTACCTATATATATGTGTATTGTGCTTGTATATTGCCAGATATGCTTACCTTTTCCTTTGCACCTGCCAACTCTGATATCAGCCTCAAAGGGTCTTCTCCACTCCAAGATTATGGAGCCATTGGCTTAGATTTTCTTCCAAAACTTTCATATGGTTGTTAGCCAAATTGTTAGCCAGTAGAACCAATGTAATGTATTGAGTTACCCATCTTTTCCCCCACTGATTCAAAATCACACCTTTATCACACATCAGAGTCTTATATCTAGTGGATCTTCTCAGTTTTGTGTTCTGTTCTATTGATCTGTTAGTTTACTCCCAGGCCAATACTACAAAATGACTTTATTTCTTATTATAAAAGCAATAAAGGCTTATTACAGAAAGATCAGAAGATACGCAGACAGAAACAAACAAAAAAAACACTCACGATTGTATCCCAGGATAGATACCATTTTACTCTGGTGTTTCTCATTCTAGATCATTTCATTTATATAAACATGTGTAAAAGATATATTCATACAGTAAAATTAAGACAATGTTGTACAGTTTCATCAACTTTTTTCATCGTATGATACTTCAAGAATGTTTCCTTGCTAATAAATACTCTTTTTTAAAGAGGGAGAGAGTGTGGAAGTGGGAGCAGGAGCAGAGGGAAAGAGAGAGAGATAATCTGAAGCGGACTCCATGCTGAGCATGGAACCTGATGTGGAGGCTTGATCTCCCCACCCTGAGATCATGACCTGAGCTGAAATTGAGTTGGATGAGCCACCCAGTTTCCCCCTGATAAATACTCTTTAAAAAAATTTTTCATTGAAAAGTATAACATGCATGCAGTATGGTACACAAAACACACACATTTAACGCAGTGATTTATCACAAAGTGAACACCCATTCTCTTTCACTATCTCAAATTTAAAAAATCTTTAAAAAAAATAAAGATTTTTTTTTTTGAATGAGTGAGAGAGAACAAGGTGGGGGAGGGGAGGGACAGAGGAAGAGGCAGAAGCAGACTCCCCGCTGAGCAGGGTGCCTGACATGGGGCTTGATCCCTGGACCTTGAGATCATGACCTGAGCTGAAGGCAGACGCTTAACTGACTGAGCCACCCAGGTGCTCTGAGAGAGAGAATCTTAAGCAGATTCCAAACCCAGTGTGGAGCCTGATGTGGGACTCGATCTCATAACCCTGATATCACAACCTGAGCCGAAATCAAGGGTTGGATGCTCAAACAACTGAGCCACACAGGCGCCCCTGTTTTCCTCTTGTTAATTTTTTTTTTTTTCCAGTCCCAGCCAGTGAAGCTAAGATGGGTTAGAGGAAAAACTCTTCCTCTCCTACAGTTTGGGCAACTATGAAGGGCCAGTAAAAGCTTGGGAGGCCCCACTGGTTCTGGAACCTACAAATGAAATCCTGGAACAATGGATAAAACTTGGCAAGAGGTAGGAATTCGTTTTTCATGTCAACCTCCTGGATGTGTGTTTGTGGTAGCTGGTTGTAAGAGGAAGGTAAAAATTCCTCCTTGTCCTTCCCCGCCCCCCAAATTTAGATTAATAGGAGAAAATATTTGTGTGAGATAGTTCTTTGGCTTTGTGCTGTTTTTGCTATTTGCTATTGATCTGATTTTCTCCCAAGAGTAGACATAATTTTTCTTTGTCTTGGTATTTTATGTCATTTGTCACAGTGGGGAGAATCATAAAACTTAAGTATAGGTCCTGTAAGCCCCTTGTTTGAGTTAGCGACACAGATTGGTGAGCTGACTTCTCCCCAGAATGATATCTATTTGGACAAACTTTGTTGTGGGTCACCAATTCAAAAAAAGAGAGAGAAATGAAATTCTGCTTCTGTTTCATTTCATGTCTTGAGAGTCTGGCTTGGGTCTCGTGAGTGGATACTTTCCTTGTTTTCTCTGCCTCTCCAGGAGTACAGATTGTTGGGGGTCCGCCTCCTTAGGCGACGGGCCATCAGGCTGGGCATCTGAGATGCTTCCTTACCAACTGTGCCAGCGATCAGGGGAATTTGTCTGGAGAAGGGGTCACAGCCTGTAAGAAGTCTTTGTTGTCTTTAACCCTCTCTGCCTCGGCAGTGCTGGGAAAATCCCATCCGAGCCTTGCCTCCCTGGTACTGCAGGTTAGTGGGTCTGCACTTAAAGTCATCTAACTTTTGTTGGATGTTGGTGTTTCCTTGTTGCATGTGACAACAAAGATCTTCGCTTTCTTTGACAATCTCTGGGAGTGACCTTTTTGGATCACAGGGGCTACACCATCTACACTTGTTCTGGGGACCCCGCTTATACCTATAGTAAAAATTTATTCTAAGCCTGGAAAGCTGTCTCTGGGTTTTCCCTTAAAAAGTTTTTCTGGGAGGCGCCTGGGTGGCTCAGTGGGTTAAAGCCTCTGCTTTCGGCTCAGGTCATGATCCCAGGGTCCTGGGATCGAGCCCCTCGTCAGGCTCTCTGCTCAGCAGGGAGACTGCTTCCTCCTCTCTCTCTGTCTGCCTCTCTGCCTACTTGTGATTTTTCTCTCTCTGTCAAATAAATAAAACCTTAAAAAAAAAAAAAAGGTTTTCTGCACCTGACTCAGTCAGTGGAGTGTGTGACTCTTGAATTTGGGATTGTGAGTTCAAGGCCCATGTTGGTGTAGAGATTACTTAAAAGTAAAATCTTAAAAAAAAAAAAAAAAAAGGCGTTTGTGCTGCATTTGGAATGAATATACCTTTGGGAGATCCTACCTATTGATGACCAAGTAATAGTTTTTTTGTTTTTGTTTTTTTGTTTGGTAATAGATCTTTTGATTTGAAAATATTGTTATACATTAATGGATTTTTAGAGAGATCTCATTCAAAGTATCATATTGATACCTATGGAAAGATGGCATTATAAGGAGGGCACATGACACAAGGCTGTACCAATAGTCCAAGGGACTCCCTTAAATTAAAAGGCAAAAGTCAGACGTTAAAAATCAAAGACAGAGAGAAAAGTTGGAAATCAGCCGGAGGAAAGTGACCTGTCACATACAAGGGAGCGCCCATAGGTTCCACTACCCAAGATCCTGTGGTATTAGTGAATATATATCAATGAAATAGAATAGAGAGCCCCTAAACAGACCCATGTAAATCTAGTCAACTGATCTTTGACAGTGGAATAAAGATGATGCAATGGAGCAAAGATACAATTTCAACAAATTGTGCTGGAACTACTGGACATGTACATGCAAAAAAGTGATGCGGCCACAGACTTTATGTCTTCCATGAAAATTAACTCAAATGGATCACAGATCTAAGTTTAAAACACAAAATTATATAAACCGACTCTGTGAAGTCAAGAGAACAAGAAGACAAGCTACAGACTGGGACACAGTGTCTGTGAAAGCACATCTGATTAAGGACTGTTGTCCAAAATATACAAAGAGCTCTTAAAACTCAATTATAAGGAAAGAAACAGCCTGATTTAAAAACAGTCCAAAACCTCAACAGGTACTTTGCCAAAGAAGATAAACAGATGGTAAATAAGCCCATGAAAAGATTCTTGACATCAAGGAAATGTCTCACTTTGGTAAGACAACAGTGAGATACCACTACCCGCAACTGTTAGAATGACCCAAATCCGTTAACAGTGACAACACCAAACAGCTCCACCTGTTGGGAAGCAACAGGAATTCTCATTTTTGCTAGTGGGAAAGCAACATGGCAGACTCCCTTTGTATTTTCTTACAAAAATAAAAATACTCTCATCCTATGACGCAGTGATTGTGCTCCTTGGTCTTTCCCCAAGAGAGTTGAAAACTTCTGTCCCTAAAACTCCTGAGCAAGGATGTCTATAGCAGCTTTGTTCATCACTGCCAAAACCTGGAAGTAATCAAAATGTCCTCCATTGGATGAAGGGATAAATAAACCATGGTGTATCTAGATAATGGGATATCATTCAGCACTAAATAAGAATGAGCTATCTAGGGGCACCTGGGTGGCTCAGTGGGTTAAAGCCTCTGCCTTCGGCTCAGGTCATGATCCCAGGATCCTGGGATCGAGCCCCGCATCGGGCTCTCTGCTCAGCAGGGAGCCTGCTTCCTCCTCTCTCTCTCTGACTGCCTCTCTGCCTACTTGTAATCTCTGTCAAATAAATGAATAAAATCTTAAAAAAAAAAAAAAAAAAAGAATGAGCTATCTAGTTGTGAAAAGACATGGAAGAAACTTAAATGTGTTGGGGTTCAGGATACACTACCCCCCAAATATGGCGCACCTTGGGATGTTGAATATTTTAAGCTGAAGGAGCTTGAGAAAACAGCAGAAACAGGAAGGTCTCTGTGACCTCCGCAATCCCTTGTTCTTCTTCCTTGAAACACATCATAAAGCAGTCACGTGAGAGGTACCCTCCCTTTAGGTGGAGGAAAGGAGCATCCTTATTTATAGGACTTGGAGAGTTCCTCCAGTTTACTACAATTAGTGGATACTCCTAACCTAGTATACTTTGCCCCTGCTGTCTTTTCATCAAACCTACCATAGAAACACAGAAGTTTTCATCTCCTTATGAAGGCTCATGTGTCGGGTAACACTCACCTTAGATCATTTTGTTTACCTTTCTCTTATTAACCTGTCTTTGTTGGTGTAATTGTCAGACCCAGTCAGGGACCCTCAAGGGGGTCAAAGGAATAACTTTTCTTCCCGTACAAATACATGTTTCTAAGTGAAAGAAGTCGATCTGAAAAGGCTGTGTATTGTAGGATTCCAACTATGGGACATTCTGGAAAAGACAAAACTATAGAGACAGTGAAAAAAAATCAATTGCTATCAGGGGTTTGGAGGGAGGGAGGGATAAGTCATGAATGACACAGAGGATTTTTAGGGCAGTGAAACTATTCTGGATGAATCTGTAATGGGGGCAGCGTGTCATTGTACATTCGTCCACTCATGCAGAATATACAATGTCAAAGGGAACTCTAGTGTAAACCATGGACTTGGATGATGATGATGTGTCCATGTAGGCTCATCAGTTGGCCCAAATGTACCCTCTGCTGGGCGATACGGATAATGGGGGAGGCCGTGCATGTGTGGGGATGGAGGCTACATGGGAAATTGTCTTCCTTAATTTTGCTGTGAATCCAAAACTATCTAAAAAATAAACTATATTAAAATTTTTTTTTAAATGACCCAAATCCTCCTCACCAACTGTAGGAACTTTCTTATTTATCTTAGGACACTGCAGATAATGGAAAAAGCCATGACTTTGGAAAAACAATTGTCCTACGGGTAAGCATAGGGAGGGAGGATTGAGTAGTAACAGCCCTAGATTTCTGATACTAGGGAAATAGGCCCCCTGAATTCTTTCTCAGAGAAACCCGACATCCTTTCTCTATCTCTTTGAGATGTAAATCTTACCATACCTTTGAAATATGAACATCCAAGGAGATAACTCTTGGCTATGCAGCCACCTGAGTGGGAGGAAAATAAACATGAGCAAAAAAAGAAGCATTTGGACATAAGTCTCCACCTGGTGTTTTCAAAAGGGTCTCTGGCCCAAAATGTAGTCCACACTCTCTGTGATACTGCATCTCGGGGCAAATAAAAATCCTAAAACTCTCCACAGGTATTGGCAAAAGCTTTAGCCCTCATTGAGCAAGGTAATCTTAACTTGTTCTGTCTGCCAGAAACAACTCTGATTAAAACCAAAATAAGACTAGGATGAGAATCAACTCATAAAAGTTAGCAAAATTTATGTTTCTATTTTTATACCAAACTCAGCAAAAATTTAGAATAAAAGCTTTAAGATCTCTATTTGCATTTGTATGTTTAGGTATTTAGGTTGTGTACCTGTGATATTATTCTAAGTCCGGATGGTATTGCCCAAATTAATTTGTAAGAAATCTCCATTAATTGACTTTAAAAAAAGAGACGTATTTATTTATTTATTTATTTATTTATTTGAGAGAGAGAGAGCGAGAGTGAGTGTGGAGAGAGGATCAGAGGGAGAGAATCTTCACAAGAGCTCCTATCCATGAGATCATGACCTGAGTTGAAACCAAGAGTTGGAGCTTAACTGCACCACCCAGGCCTCCCTCTATTCATTGAGTTTAAAAAATAAATATGTAGGGGCACCTGACTGGCTCCATCGGTGGAGTGTGGGACTTTTGATCTCAGGATTGTGAGTTCAAGCTCCATGTTGGGTGTAGAGATTACTTAAAAAAAAACAAAACACTAAAAAAAAAAAAAAAAAGTAAGTGCTTATATAAATTAAGTCTTTCTAACACTTTAAAAGAAAATAAAAATTAACCTCAATGCTTTCCAAGTTCCCGTGATGTGGGATAATCTTTGGTAAATAATTTGGTTAGTTTACAACTGTAAGCTAATTGGTTAACTAAAAGTAAGTATGTCTTTAGAATTGACAGCATTAGACAGAATGTAGATATAAAATTTTATTCTGTCTGGGTTTACAAGTCAAGCTTCTCTTACATGTCTGAGATGATAAAATTATCAATTCAACCTAAGAACAAAAGAAACAATAGAGATGAAGGGCTTGATGTATGTCAAACATGGCAGTAAAAACAGAAACAGGGGAGAAGGGAGAGACATATGTTTCACTTTTAGGTTTTTTGCTTCTGTGACATTTTTTTTATAGCTGGATTTATCAACAACCACAAAAAATCAGGATGATGGTTAGCTTTATTTAATGTCTCACGGAGCTTTCATGAGCAATCCAAACATAGTTGTTAAGGCAAGCAAATTAAATAAATGTAAGTGGGAAACATATATAAATGAACATTTATTTATTTAAAGTAATCTCTGCACCCACCGTGGGGCTCAGACTTACAACCCGGAGATCAAGAGTTGCACTGTCCTCTGGCTGAGCCAACCATAGGCCCCGTAAATGAACTTTTTTTTTTTAAGATTTTATTTATTTATTTGTCAGACAGAGATCTGACAGAGAGGCAGGCGGGGGGGGCGGGCAGAGGCAGGGAGCCTGTTGAGGGGCTTGATCCCAGAACCCCAAGATCATGACCTGAGCTGAAGGGAGAGGATTTAGCCCACTGAGCTACCCAGGTGCCACCCCGTAAGTGAACTTTTTAACAGTAATTGTGTTTTATAATATATCCACTTAAAAATAGTTTCCAAAATCTTTTTGGTAACTTGGAACCTTAAAGTTACACTTTTAGTTAAATGATAGATATTCAGTAACTATCTAGATCATTTAAAAAAAGTACTGAAACATTGGGCACCTGGGTGGCTCAGTGGGTTGGGCCGCTGCCTTCGGCTCGGGTCGTGATCTCAGGGTCCTGGGATCGAGTCCAGCATGGGGCTCTCTGCTCAGCAGGGAGCCTGCTTCCCTCTCTCTCTCTGCCTGCCTCTCCATCTACTTGTGGTTTCTCTCTGTCAAATAAATAAATAAAATCTTAAAAAAAAAATACTGAAACATTAATTGCTAAACATAAATATAAGTTTATCTACTTTGGCTTCTCAGTTTTTACAGAGAGGCAAAAGATACTTGGATCTGTTAATAAACATGCCTTTTTTGCCATACTGAAAAATTATACTATGGAAAATTATGTAGAAATTATGAAATGGCATATTATTAAATTTACTAATTTGAAGAATGCTGATCTACAACAATTCACAATTGCCTGTTCCCTAATTTTCTCCAGAAATTAAGGTCAGTAAAACTTAAGAATTCTAATCAATACATGTAAATGATTTACAAGAATACTACAGGTAAAGGAGAAAACCCTATATGCATAGTGTGCAAGGAAAGTGAGACAGGTTTTTAAGGAAAGATGTAAGGAATGACAGGTGCATTTTTTTTTTTTTTTGGATTTTATTTTTAAGTCATCTCTGCACCCAACATGGGGCTCGAACTCACAACCCCGAGATCAAGAGTCACACACTCCACCCACTGAGCCAGCCAGGCACCCCACAGTGGGTACATTTTTGTTAAGGGAAAAGGAGAGTAATTTTGTCCTCATTTAAAGGTTATTTAAGGTTGTCTCAGAATAAGAAAGAGGAAAATAGAGGGCAAAATCCTAAAGGGTATAGAAAGTTAAAAAAAGAAAGAGACAGAGAATATCTTACCTCGTGGTGTCAAGCTGGCTAAAGTTCATGGATTTATTATAAGGGTATAAAGAAGCTTTAATATCAATAGAATACCAATGCAAAAGTAGAATTTGATTTTTCTTTCTCTGTTAAAAAGATCAAGTTTCCTAGGATTATTGGTCTGTTCTTTTTTTTTTCTTTTAACGATTTTTATTTATTTATTAGAGAGACGGAGATTACAAGTAGGCAGAGAGGCAGGCAGAGAGAGAGAGAGAGGAGGAAGCAGGCTCCCTGCTGAGCAGAGAGCTCGATCCCAGGACCCTGGGACCATGACCTGAGCCGAAGGCAGAGGGTTAACCCACTGAGCCACCCAGGCACCTCTATTGGTCTGTTCTTAATAAAAAATTATAAAAGCTGTTTGCTTTTTAATCTATGGAATAATATGTCTAGGAAGCAGATTACTTTATCAAAATAATTTCCCACACTTCACGTTATCTCTATCAAGTCTTCAATTAGTTAGGAAAGCGAAGCCTTCTCAATATTAACACAGCTAAATCTTTTTTGTTTTTTCTTCTCCCCTCAGCTATGTTACTTCCTACGTTTTTGAAATCTTTTGAAATCTTTTATTTTTGAAATCTTTTTTTTTGCCACTTCGGTAAATGAATAAGTAAGTATTGCTTCATAGTGATCTGTAATCCTATCTATAGATCTTCCTCCATTTACGATGGGGTTATGTCCTGATCAATCTACTGTAAGTGGAAAATCACAAGTTGAAAATGCATTTAGTGCACCGAAACTACTGAACCTCGTAGCTTAGCCTCGCTTACCTTACATGTGCTCAGAACATTCACATTAGCCTAAGCTGCGGAAGATCGTCTAACACAAAAAGCCTCTTTTTATAATAAAGTGCTGACTATCTCATGGAATTTATTGAATACTTCCCTGAAAGTGGAAAACCGGGATGGCTGTGTAGATAGACAACGGTTTTAAGTGTGTTTGTCTGTGTTCACCCTTGTGATTGAGAGAGTGAGTGAAGCAGTGGCTTGCTCTCGCTGCCCAGCACCGTGAGAGATTGCTGGGTATTACTAGCCCTGGGAAAAGATCAAAATTCATGATTTGAAATATAGTTTCTATTGAATGCATACTGCCCCTGCGCCGTTGTAAAGTAGGGAACTATCTGCCATCAAGGGCTTAAAATTTGTGGTATTTTCTACAACCTTTACAAAAGCAAATTCTAAATAAAGTCTTTGACTTCAAACTAACTTTGAGGTTTATTGGTTTTTGTTTTTGTTTTGAGGGTCCTTGGGAAATCACCAAGGATTTGTCCTCTCACCTGGTAAAAACAGATGTTAAGCTGATTAGGTTTATTTTATACGTTAAATTGCATAGGAAGCATTGTCGAATAAAAAATGGTTTAACTTTCTTTAGGTTGTAATTGTACGGACATATGTTAATAATGTAAGTGTTCTAGCAATTGCATGAAATTCCCAGAATTTTGTTAATGTTCTTATTATCCATGTACTCAGTCGTAATTTCAATTAGAATCTTGTATGCCACAGAAGTAACAAAATTTCCTTGTCAATTACATTACAATGAACTCTCATCAGACGTTTCACCGTGACATTTCAAGCCTTTTGTCATTCATAGACAATTATTGTTTTACTCTGACACTTCCCAGAGATCTTTTATAATAAGCAGCAATCCGAAAGTACTTACTCCTCAAAGAAGTTCATGGAGAACCCTCTGACAAATTCTCCGGAGAGGTTTCTGATAACTTTGAAAGCATACCACTTGACTGGGTAAGAATTTCCAGAACTCTAATAAAGAAACAAATAAAACTGTTGGCTCAAAGTCAGATAGAACAACATTGTCTACAATGGCCAAATTATGGAAGCAGCCCAAGTGTCCACTGATAGACGAAGGGAGAAACAAGATGTGGTGTATATATGCAATGCAATATTACTCAGCCACAAAAAGAATGAAATCTTGCCATTTGCAATGACATGGAGGGAGCTGGAGAATATAACGCTAAGTGAAATAAGTCATATATGGAATTTAAGAAACAAAACAAATGAGCAAAAGGGGGGAAAAGAGGAGAGAGAGTAGGACAAACCAAGAAATAGACTCTTAACTGCGGGGAACAAACTGCTGGTGACCAGAGGGTAGGTGGGCGGGGGATGGGGGAAACAGGTGTTGGGGATTACAGAGTGCACTTGTCCTGATGAGCAGCGGCTGATGTACGGAAGTGTTGAATCACTCTGTTGCACACCTGAAACTAACATAACACTGTATGTTAACTGACTGGTATTAAAATAAAAACTTAGAAAAGATCAGGCAGAACAAGAATTAATTACATAAGATGAAGATGGCTATACATTTTTTAATGGCCTTTTTGTTTAAATTATTTTTTTTAAAGATTTTATTTATTTTTTGACAGACAGAGATGAGAAGCAGGCTCCCTGCTGAGCAGGGCTTGGTCCCAGGACCTCGAGATCATGACCTGAGCCGAAGGCAGAGGCTTAACACACTGAGCCATCCAGGTGCTCCCTTTTTGTTTAAATTGGTTCTTTTAACGTTCTATTTTCTGGATATAGGAAACCCTTTTCCTCTTTTCTCATAAGCTATTTGCAACTTACAACAATGCATAAATTGTATCTTTGTAAACAGAAATACAATGTTAATTTTTCTTCTTTCCCTGTATGCTGATATATGGGGGTGAGTCCTGGGGAGGTGATCAGGTCATGAGAGTGGGGGCCTCATGAGTGGAACTAACTAGTGCCAGGGACCCCAGAGAGCTCCCTCACTTCTTCCGCCACCTGCGGACACAGTGAGAAGACAGCGGTCTATGAACAAGGAAGAAGCTTCTCCCCGGATGCTGAATCTGCCGGCAGCTCGAGCTTGGACTTTCCAGCTTTCAGAAAACTATAAGAAATAAATTTCTGTTGTCTGTAAGCCTCCTAGTCCAGAGTATTGTTATAGCAGTCTGAATGGACGAAGTCACCGACTGATCCCTCCAGAATTCAGAAATTCTTTTTTTTTAAAGACTTTGTTTATTTGTCGGAGAGAGAGTGTGTGTACAAGTAGGTGAAGGGCAGGCAGAGGGAGAGGGAGAAGCAGACTCCCTGCCAAGCAAGGAACCCGACAGGGGACTCGATCCTGGGACCCTGGGATCCTGACTCAAGCTGAAGCCAGACACTTAACTGACTGAGCCACCCGGGTGTCCCCAGAGTTCAGAAATGCTTACTGAGCCTTATAACCAACAGACCGTGGCAACAGTGGAGTTGCAGGATTTCCGTGGCTGGGTCACGAGAAGGTTTGCCGTTCCTGCCTTGTTCGTGTCTCCAACACTCTCTGTGGCAGCTGCTGTAGGAGAAATCTGGCTACCTTGCTGGGAAGACGATGTGGAGAGACCCCGGGGCTACACTTGAGAGGGAGAAGGGCCAAACTGAGCCGATATTTTCAGCTATTCTCCCCAAAACACTAGGCACATGAAGGAAGTCTTCTTGGGCCTTTGGGCCCAGCCCAGCTGCCAGGTGAAGACCATCCAGCAATGCTTGTCAATGTCATGTGGAAGCTGAAGAATCAGCCTTGCCCCAGTTCTTGATAAAAAATATTGTGAGACATTTAAAGGGCTTTATTAGTAGTAGCATTTTTGATCACTAAGCTTTGGGGTAGTTTATTACATGGCAATAGCTAGCTGAGACAATATTAATACATGTCAAATACCTTCATTCTCTTTATTTATTTTATCCCATGTACACAAAATTCAGAATTTCTTCCTCATTGGTCTGCACAAATTCTCTTTTATTGTATGATTTTTTTTCTATTCTTCTGTCCTTGTAGGAATTTAATACAGGTATTTAACATGTGTTTTTCCAATCTACCATCTCTGTTTATTTTGATATATGTCTCTTCTTAAAAAATATAGCAAGTCCCATTTTTTGTATGTACCTTTAAAGTTACAGAATTGTACTATCAATGATGTTGTTTTTTACTTTTTTTTTTTGCATTCAATTTATAAATTTCTGAGATCTCACAATATCGTGTCATGGAATCCAGGTTGCTTTTCCTGAGTGCTGCATAACCTTCCACCGAAAACACACTCCGTCTTCTCCTCACGCATCTTGCTGGTATGGGAACGAGCAATTTTGTTATGACACACAGTTGCGTTGTTGTAAAGGTGACAAACTTTTGCAAGATAGTGTTTCCTGAGAAGTAAGGAGGGGAAGTATTGCTGTGTTGCAGGGAGTGTGTGTTCTTGATTTCACTAAGTGCTACCGTGTGGCTCCCCAGAGAGCTGCCCTGCTTTAGAATCTTATCAGCAAGATTGGGGGGCGGCTTTTATTCCTCCACCTTCTCCAGAACTTGATAACATCTCACTTCCTGGTTTTAGTGCAGTGGTATCTGTTGTTTTGATTTGCCTTTTTCTCATTACGGTAAGATCAAATGCTTACTACCCTGGTGACTTTCCCCTTCAGGGACTTACCTATCAAATCCTTTGCCCATTTAAGAAATTGGGTTTCTTGTAAAAAAGAAAGATCGAAAGAAAGAAAGAAAGAACTGTGTTTCTTGTCTTTTTCTTGCTGATCAGCAGTCCTTAAATGTTCTAGCTATGACTCTGTTCTTGGCTTTTTGTACAGATTTCTCTCAGGCTGTCATTAGTCCGCTCCCTTGTTGATGGGGCCACTCTACTGAACTCAAATCTTTAAATGGTCAAATCCACTGATTTTTTTTTAAAGAAAATTTATGTAATTAAAAAATCTAGTTTAAAAGATCCTGCCTCCCCCCCCCCAAGGTGATAAAGTTGTTTTTCTGTTTTTCCCCTGAGAGATTTTATCCCTGAAGCTGGCACAGTGCCATCCGAGACTCAAAGCCTTTTCCCAGCAAATTCTCCAGCATTTTCGACCTTTTCTCTGAAGGCTGTCCTCACCCTCACCTTCATGCTCTGGAAGAATCCTGGTTTTCCCTGGGGGATCCTACTGAACTCAGGGTCACAGAGTCAACTGTAGAGTGCTATGGGGTAAGTTAGAAAAAGGCAGCCCTTCTGGGTGTCAGCCCTTCTGGGTCCCCAGGCATAGGGACGGTGAGGGGAGTGTGGACCTGATTTCCTCCCCTGCTGGCCCTTTCCCTGCACACCCCCTGCAGGGCACACTCCTGGCCGAAATGTGGTTTTATCCTTGTCATCCACTTTCACCTCATAAGGCTGAATTCTTGAGGTGCCTGGCTGACTCAGTTGGGAGAGCATGTAACTCGCTCTTGGGGTTGTAAGTTCGAGCTGCACACTGGGTGTAGAGATTACTTAACAATAAAATCTCGACCCAGAAAAAGCTCAGTTCTTAAGCACTGTCCTGTCGCATCAATGCCCCAAGCCCTGTGGGAACGTCCAAAACACTGATGACCACTTTCTCAGGGTGCCCCAAGCCCTGTGGGAACCTCCAAAACACCGATGACCACTTTCTCAGGGTGTATATAACTTTAAAGGTATATACAAAAAATGGGACTTGCTATGTTTTTTAAGAAGAGACATATATCAAAATAAACAGAAATGGTAGATTGGAAAAGCACATGTTAAATACCTGTATTAAATTCCTACAAGGACAGAAGAATAGAAAAAAAATCATACAATAATGTATGATAAAGTCCCTGTCTGGACTCCTCCCTCCAAGCTGCCCAGTGACACAGTGTAGCTCGCACCATCACATCATTATAGCCATGCTCTTGCACCCCCAGCTTGCCTGGAAAAACTCTGTCCCAACTTACCACCAGCCTTCCACTAACTCTGTGGCAGCACCTGGACTAAGGGCTGAAAAGTCACGGTCATGCTGAATTAACCTCACTTTAAATTAATGACCAAACATCTCCGTGTCCTATTGACTGTTTCTTCCACAAGGAATGGCCCGTCACCATCATTTGTATATGTAAAAATTCAGTTGGTTAAGCGTCTGCCTTGGGCTCAGGCCATGATCCCAGCGTCCTGGGATCAAGTCCTGCACAGATTAAGAAGAGAAAAGCCTACACATTTTACTGAATGTTTACATATACAAAGGAGCCTTCAGAAGAGAATGGAGACCCAAAGTAGTGATCAGAGCATGAAGCTTTCATAACTTTTAGACAAACAAACAATTTGTGAAGAATTGACAAGACAAAGGAGTAGTATATAATGAAGAAATGGCTAGGAAGGGTGCCTGGGTGGTTCAGTTGGTTAAGCGTCTGCCTTGGGCTCAGGCCATGATCCCAGCGTCCTGGGATCAAGTGCTGCATCAGGCTCCCTGCTCAGGGGGGAGTCTGCTTCTCCCTCTTCTTCTGACTGCTGCTACCCCTGCTAAGTTTTCGCTCGCTCTCTCTCTCAAATAAGTAAATAAAATCTTTAAAAAAATTTTAAAATAAAATAAGAATTAAGTCTGTTACAATCCAGTTGTACCTTTAATAAATTGGTCCCAGTCAAATGGTTTTTGCATTTTTTTAAGTGGGCTGGCAATGGAGCCCAACACGGGGCTTGAACTCACAGCCCTAAGATCAAGACCTGAGCTGAGATTAAGAGTCAGACAGTTAACAAGTGAACTACCCAGGTGGCCCTCAAGTGATAATTTTCTATAGACCTATAGAAATTTTCTACTTAAACTTTTTGGGTAAAGTTATTAAAATGTAATATTTCTCTAATTATTATTGACTGTATATTAATATATTATGTTTATATTCGCCCAATTTTATTTTTTGATCATCTTGTTTTGGAGATTTCAGACAAAAAACTGTACTGACTTTAAAATTATCTCAGTTTAGGCTTCCTGGCTGGCTCAGTTGGAGGAGCGTGTGCCTCTTGATCTCAGGGTCACTAGTTCAGGGCCCATGCTGGGCATGGAGCTTACTTAAAAATAAAATATTAAAAAATATAATAAAATAAAATAATATCAGTTTATCCAAAGACTTATGAATAGTTGGTAACAGAATATTGCCTGTGACAGAAGATAAATGATGTCATAGATAAATGTATACACTAAATTTTTAAAATGAGTCCATATTTACCTATACAACCTAAAAAGCAAAAGGAGAATTTTGCTTATACTTCAAAGTGTGTATTTCTCTGTATTCCAACTTTTATTACTCTTATTAAACTCTATCAACAAATAGGTATTCTCCCTAATATGTCCCTTAGTGTATATTAAAACTTCTTTTATTTTAAAAATAACTGGTGTTGTGTTCAGAATGGTGTTGATCATGAAAGTCATCTAGATCTATATACTCGAAATCAGAACCAACATATTCAGCCTTAAAAGGAAAGGAAAAGGATTCATGGCCACCCATGGGATCTAACTCTGCATTTTTGTTTTATTTTAAAATATACAGGTTCTTCCTAAACCCAAAATGTTATTAGGTACTTAAACGAGTAAAACAATTAATGTGTTACAGGTTTGACACTATAATTTTACCACTTAAAATTTAATTGTTTTAAAATTATGATTTTTAAAGCTCTAAGTAAGATAATAATTCAATATAGATTTCTATAACAATCTCTCATACATATATATATTTATATATGTGGGATATATATATATAGAGAGAGAGAGAGAGAGAATAAAATTACTTTGCATTTATTTCTTCCCATTTCCTGAACTATTAATTTGCAAAATTTCTTTTAAATCCACATGCAATTATAAAATTTAATATACCATATTTTATATGTATGATTGTATGCATATGTGAATCAGGATTGAAAGAAACAAGAAAAAGACAAACAAAGACCCGTAATAGTTCAGAACGGGAGGTGTGGCAGTGGAGATACATGTAAAATTTGTTGTTGTTGTTTTAAAGGTTTTATTTATTTATTTGTCAGAGAGAGAGAGAACAAGCAGTGGGAGCTGCAGTCCAAGGGAGAAGCGCACAGCCTGATACGAGTGTTGATCCTAGGACCCTGGGATCACGACCTGAGCTGAAGGCAGATGCTTAACCAACTTAACCAACTAAACCACCCAGGCATCCTTAAAGTTTGTTTTTATAAACAGTAGCCAAATGGAGATGATCTCGCAAGAATTCTTTATTAAAAAGATTTTTATTTATTTATTTGAGAGAGAGAGAGAGGGAGCATGAGCTTGGGGGAGGGGCAGAGGGGTTTGATCCCAGTGCTGGATCCCAGGACTCCATCTCAGGACCCTGGGATCATGACCTGAGCTGAAGGCAGAGGCTTAACGGACTGAACCCTCAGACACCCTCACAAGAATTCTTATGTAGGAACTTTGCACTTGTAACCAGCACTGAACCAGAGACAGGCCCATCCGAGTTCTTGTACATGATGGTGGCCGACATTTTCCATCCATTTCTCTTCATGTTAGCAACTAAATACATCCGTCAAGTAAGAAGTATAAATTGTAACTTACTAGAGCACTATCACCTTTCATTTGAAAATAAATGTGAACAATTGGATCAAGCCAGGCACGTGTTTATACAATCACAGCTGAATCAGGAATTATTACCAATACCTGTCACCAGGTCGATGGGTTCACCATATGGCTACCAAGGACAGCTATAATACTAAATTTCATAACACATGCACTATTATATGATCAGTGCTGGGATTATAGTTCATCTCAGGATAAAACAAACAACCAATTATAGTTTTAGTCAAGAGTTTTAATTAAGGCTTACTACTTTATAAAAGGAAAAGGGTAACAAATTTAAACACTGGCAACAAAAGCCTTTGAAAGTCCCATCCCCCAGTGAGAAGGCTCTTGTTCATTGACAGTGTCAGGGCAACGAAGCCTACTGGCCAAATTAGGAAGGAATCTGCATCCCTTGGAATTAGCAGGAACTTGGGAATACAAAAGAGGATTTAAAAAAAAAAATAAACCGGACACGCTTTGCACAGAAACCTAATTCAGATGGCCAGATGCGTTTTCACTCTACAGTCAGCAGAAAATTGAAACCCTCCCCCTGCAGAGTCAGGATAAGCCCCTTTGATATTCTCTGTAGACATTTATTTCAAAGGTAACCATATTCATTGATGTATTGAACACGCTCTTGTGTTTTTGAACACACTGAAAGGTTTTTGTTGGGATGGATTGATTATATTTGAACATGACTACATGCCCAAGAACTTTAAACCACCCCACGAGCACCCCCATCTGAGAAACATAACATTCTTTAAAATAATGCTACAAATATATTTCCTATGCACGTATTTGCCAAAACACGGAATAGATGAGCCACAAAATAAATAAAATGGATTACTTAAATGAGTGGAAAGAAACAAGATGGGGAGAGCAGGGGTAGAAGACGCACTTCTCTGAAACGAGGTAGTTTTGTAGACTCGACTCTAGAATTATGTGACTGTTTGGCCTAAGAGTAAAACAAACTTAAATCAAAATGCATCGGCAATTTGTGTCTTCCTTTCTTTTTTCTTGATCAGTCTGTCTCCAGGTGGATCAATTTTATTGATCTTTTCAGAGAACCAGCTTTTGGCCTCATTGATTTTCTCTAATGTTCTCTAATGTATTGATTTTTGCTCTTATCTTATTTCTTTCCCTCTACTTGCTTTGAGTTTAATTTGCCCTTCTTTTTCTAGAAATCTCTTCTTTTTGAATACATGTACTTGCACAGCTATCAGTTTCCTTCCAAGAATGTGGCATGTGTGTGAAGATGTTTTTAAATTACAAATCCAATTTCTTTAACTGATACAGGAATATTCTGATTGTCTATTTCTTCTTATTCCAGTTTGGCAATTTGTGATTCTTTTTCCGGGGACTTTTCAAGGAGTACCCGGGCTGTTCTGTGCCCTAAATGGCTGTGGGCCTGGTTTGGCTTATAGCTCTTGGACAGTTGTCCCCTGTGTGTCCTACAGATATGGATGCTAGGTGTGCACATAGCTTTTGGGGAATCACTTTTCCCAGGTCTTCTCAGCAGACAGGGCTAGGGACTATATGTAAGTGTATATCTTTTTTTTTTTTTTTTAAGATTTTATTTATTTATTTGACAGACAGAGATCACAAGTAGGCAGAGAGGAAGGGGGAAACAGGCTCCCTGCTGAGCAGAGAGCCCGATGCAGGGCTCGATCCCAGGACCCTGTGATCACAACTGACCTGAAGGCAGAGACTTAACCCACCGAGCCACCCAGGTGCCCCTGTAAGTTTGTATCTACACACAAACATACCTATGTCTGTTTCTTTTCTTTAAAGATTTTATTTATTTATTTGAGAGAGAATGGGAGAGAGAGAACACAGCAGGGCCAGGGACAGAGGGAAAGGGAGAAGCAGACACTCTGCTGAGCAGGGAGCCCCATGCTGGATCCCAGGACCTGGGGATCATGACCCCAATGGAAGGCAGACGCTTAACTGACAGAGCCACCTAGGTGCCCCCGGGTCTGCTTTTATATAGTTAGTTTTAATAATATAGTAAATACTCATTAATCCATTGCCTGAAAGGAAAGCAAGAACTATGACAATATTTTATATCTAATATGTCCCCACCACACCTCTCTTCCAAACTTCTCCCAAGGTAAGTATTACCGTCTCATTGTAGTTCATTCATCTGACTGCCACAGATACTTCATTCATAAGACTTAATCATGGTTAATTCGTCTACTCCCCTAGATGGGCATCTAGATTATTTCCAGGTTTTGTTTGTTTGCTTTACAATTTTTCTCTTTGTCTTGGAATTTGGAAATTCATCCTTTGGGATGTGACGGTGTATGAATCTTTTTTCACAAATTGTTCCAGTATGTGAAGGATGGTTTCAGACTTGGCATCTTTTATCTTTTTCAGCATACAGACCATGTCATAATTATTTGGAAGTTTTTGATATTTTCAGTAATGCTGCTATAAACATTTTTTTACGTGTTTCTCTGGTTGTGCGTGAGCCAGAGTTTCTCTAGAAAATTTTATCTAAGAGTAGATGATAATGATAACTTTGTTGTTTTCTAAGGTGGTTACAACCACCCCACCAGCAATGTTTAAGAGTAATTAGAGATTCACATCTTTTCTAACGCTTGACGGTATCAGACTTTCACAATTTTGCCAATCAGATATATGTAAAATAATATCTGTGTGGTCTTGAGTGGCATTTACCAGATCAGTTTTAAATATCTCTTCATAGATTTATTGATATATATGGTTCCCTTTCTTTTCACATCTTTTACCTATTTTTCTATTGGACTGATTGTCCTTTTTATATTAATTAAGGAAAGTTCTTTATCCATTTTTTTTGTGATGTCAGAGAATGGGATTTTATTTTTTTATTTATTTTTTATTTTTTATTAACATATAATGTAATATTTGCCTCAGGGGTACAGGTCTGTGAATCATCAGGCTTACACACTTCACAGCACTCACATAGCACATACCCCGCCCCCCAATGTCTTAATCCATTTTTGAGCTGAATTCTTGTCAGTGTGTGCCTGTTATTTTCTTTAGATTTTCCTTTGAGATAAAAAATCTTAACTTTAACACAGCTGATTTGTCATTATATTTTACTGTCAATGTTTCTTGTAGCTTGTTTGAGAGATTTTTCTGTACTCCATGTTCCAAAGAGCCGGCCTCTGTATTCTCTGTTCAATTTTTCCCAGTTTGTTTTGAAATTTAAATTCTTAATTGTTCTAGAATTGACTTTTGTGTATGATGTGAGGTAGGGATTTTTTTCCTACATAGATAATCATTTTTCTCCTTTCTCACCAACCTGACATACTATCTCTGTCATTTGTGTATTATACATTGATATCAAGCAACTTTAATTATAATAAATTGATATTCAACCCTGATATCTGGTAGGGAAAGTCTTACTCTCACCTCTTTGTCTTTAGAAATGTCCTATCTTTGGCTTTTTATTTTTCCATGTACATTTTGGAATAATCTTAAGTTTTATGGCAAACTCTGTTGAAATACTGATTGTATATGCATCAAATATACAGATCAATCTGGGGAAGATTGATATCTTCATAATAACACATTTTCCTACCCACGAACACAATACGTCTCTGTATCTACTTAGGTCATCTTTAATATGTCTTAATTGAGATTTATTATTTTCCTTAGAGGTCTCAAATATCTTCTCTTGAATTACATTTTCTAGTTGTTCGCTGTTGGGATATAAAAATGCAACTGACTTTTGTATATTAATAATCTTATGTTCTTCCATTTTGTTAAAAATCACTTATTGTTTCTGCTACTTACCTGTATATTCTTTTGGGTTTTCTGTGTTAATAATGTATTATCTACAAATAATGAAAGCTTTGTTTTTTTCTCAATCATTATGCCTCCAATTAACGTTTCTCAGATTGTTGCATTGGCTAAGATCTCATATACAGTGTTGAGTGGAAGTGATGACAGTGGGCATCTTTATTCCATGTCTGAAGTTAAAGGGAATATTTTTACCTTTTAAAAGCAAGTTTGCAGGGTGCCTGGGTGGCTCAGTGGGTTAAGCCTCTGCCTTCAGCTCAGGTCATGATCCCAGGGTCCTGGGATCGAGCCCCGCATCAGGCTCTCTGCTTAGCAGGGAGCCTGCTTCCTCCTCTCTCTCTGCCTGCCTCTCTGCCTACTTGTGATCTCTGTCTGTCAAATAAATAAATAAATAAAATCTTTTTAAAAAATAAATAAAAGCAAGTTTGCTCTGGTTTTTCTGATTTAGGAAGTTCTGTTTCTAATTTACTAAGGCTTTCCAAAAAAAATTCCCTATGGGTGTTGAATTTTTGCAAATACTTTTTTTTGTATCTGTTGACAGTTTACATGGATTTTTCTCTCATAATCTTTTAATATGGTAAATTATATTTGTAGATTTTCTAATCATCCTTTAATTCCCAGGACAAAACTACCTTGGTCATTGCGCATTGTCTTTTTTATACACTTTGGATTTGGTTTGATAATATTTTGTTTAGAATTTTTGCATCTAGGACACCGGGGTGGCTCAGTGAGTTAAAGCCTCTGCCTTCAGCTCAGGTCGTGATCCCAGAGTTCTGGGATCAAGCCCTGCATCACGTTCTCTGCGCCCGTGTAGAAAGATTTTCAAGCACTGATTAACTTCTTAAAATAGTTTCAGGACCATTTAAGCTTTTTATTTCTTCCTGAGTTAATTATGATTAGTTCTCTTTTTCTAAAAAATCTGAATATTTTGTCCAAGTTCTCAGAATTATTAATTGTCATCACTTCTATACTTCCTCTGTATTTTATATGTAGTTATATCTCTATTTTCATTCATACTATTTTGTTTCTGTCTTATCACTTTTCTTGACCAATATGGCTAGAAGTTTTTCAATTTTATTAATTCTTTTTCAAAGAAACAATGTTTACTTGTTGATCAACTCTGTTGACTCTTTACTTTCTATTTTCTTGGTTTCTGTTTTTATCATCTTTGCCTTTCTAGTCCATTGCTCTTTTTCTAACTTCTTTTTTAAAAAAATATTTTATTTATTTATTTGACAGAGAGAGAGATCACAAGTAGGCAGAGAGGCAGGCAGAGAGAGAGGAGGAAGCAGGCTCCCTGCTGAGCAGAGAGCCCGCTGTGGGGCTCGATGCGGGGCTCGATCCCAGGACCTTGGGATCGTGACCTGAGCCAAAGGCAGAGGCTTTAACCCACTGAGCCACCCAGGCATCCCTCTTTTTCTTACTTCTAAACGTGATCACTTAGTTCAGCACATTTTAAGGCCTTCTTCTTTTAATATTTAAGCAACTTGAAGCAAAGATTTGCTGTGCCCTGCGCCATCTGAGATACAATGTATTCATGTTATTCTTTTCTAGTTATTTAAAAATGTTATGATGACCCCTCTTATCCATAAGTTACGTAGCAATACGTTTTACAGTTTCCAGATATGTAGGGACTTTTTACCTATTTTTCTGTCATTAACTTCTGTGAGATGATAGAAAAAATATATTGGTTTCTGCCCCCAGTTCCCGTCACAGAACTCCTAAAGCTTGTCATTTCCTAAGTGACAAGAGCACTAGGAGCCTCTCTTGTTCTAAGATTAGTCTTTGACCTCTGCTTCTGACACTGGGCTCCTGATACCCTTGTGATTTCCTGGGTGAAAGGAATGTCTTATTTTATTGAGGTGACCTTGGCTGGGGGCTGGTCACCAGAAAGCGCAGCCCTGTGCATCTCTTCCATATGATGTTTGTCTGTATCCTTTATCATATCTTTTTGTAATAAACTGTAAATGTAACTGTCTCTTTGAGCTCTGAGCCACTCTAGCAAATTAATCAAACCCACGGAGGGGGCGGTAGTTGGAACCTTCAATCTATAGCCAGTTGCTTGGAAGCACCGTGACAACCGGGACATGTAGCTGGCATCTGGAGCATGTGACATGGCAGGGGGGTGGGGGCTGTCTTGGGGACGGAGCCATTAACCTGAGGGATGTGACCCTATTCCAGGTAGACAGTGACAGTGTCAGAATTGAGTTAAATTGTAGAACATCTGTCTCACGGCGCAGGGAATTGTATTGTTTGGTGTGGTACAGTGAAGATGCAAATGTTCGGTGTGTCTTTAGCTATGCATCGAAGAATATGCAGAGGTTTTCTCGATCAGTTTTTGTTAGTGTTTCTCACGTGACGGAGAAATGAGAATTGCATGTTTTCCCTGTTGGATGCAGGACTCTCTCTAGACTCATTCGATCGCCTCTGTTCATTGTGTTTTCAGATCTTTGGTACTCTGGCTGAGGGTTTTCTGCTTGACCTCTCAACAGTCAAGAGAGGGGTGATGAAATCTCCCACTGTGATGGAGGAACATTTAAGAATTTCTCTCTGTGGTGGCTCAGCTGGTTGGGCACCCGACTCTTGGTTTCATCTGGGGTCATGATCTCGTGGGTGGTGAGATCTCGTGGGTGGTGAGATCTCGTGGGTGGTGAGATCTCGTGGGTGGTGAGATC